>NW_028324155.1:7272727-7575757 GCF_054372755.1 Phalangium opilio
TCGTGTCTGGGTGTATATATCATTTTACGAGAAATTTTTGCCCCAGGGCTTGTATGTATAAGACTATACTATACTATACTATGGGATTTGGGAGTACTCAGCTTTCGGTAAAGAAACCTTGTCAAACATCCCTCCAATGAAGAGAATGTATCTGGTCTATACTATCTCGAGTTTTCTTAGACTTTTACACGAAGTTACGTACTTTTGTCAACGCCTAATGCGTTAAAATTTGCATATATTGTATAACCTTGGGGGAAATATACATCGTCTGAGAGTCAGGTGAACTTTTAGTTAGTTTCATGTACTTTTGTCAACACATTCGACTTCGTACGAGGCAAGTGAAAATAACAAAACTACTGGCATCAAAACCTGGTTGGTGAGGTCAGGGTTTAAAATGGTGTTCATATAGGAACATGATTAAACCTTGAACTCCTGGAAAATTTGTTTACAGCCTTTTTGGGTAAAAGAGAAGTATCTTGAAATATCAGGGAAATCCCATCCTGTGACGGGGCTAACTTAGAAATAAATCAAAGTGAAATTTATTAATTATTATTAGAGTTCACTGACACTGCATAGATTTTCAAAATATGCAAAATGCGTTAGGATCTAATATGGTGCTGCATTTATTTATTTATTATGTCTTAATTACGATGTTTTTCTAGACGTACTGATAACCCCTAAAGTGTTATATCTAGACACCTAATTTTTAATATATTTTTTGAAGCCACTATGCCACTTTTTGTATGTCCCTGGCCTTCTGTATCCCCTTTTTGGGTTCTCGGAACGAACAAACGACCGAAGAAACGTTCTGAATTTTAATTTCCTCTCGTTACTAGCTGATGAGGTTGCGAGTAATTGCGTTGAAAAAGCAACCTGGTCGTCGTCGTAGAGTCTGTCGTGAGTTTTTTGTTCGTGATATTAAGAGTTTCCAGAGAGAGTCGACCAAACGATTTCGTTTATGACCCCCTTTGATAATATTACTAGGGGAGTTTAAATACACCCCTCCCTTTTCGCCTCCGCGGGCCGCCTAAACCTTCCTTATTGGACAATCAGAAACACGTGACCATTTTCGGTCTAGGAAATTATGACTTTTAGTCCGTACAAAAATGAACCATAAAAAAATATACGCTAGACAAAGGCGAGCCGATATTGTAATTTCGAACGCCGTCCCAGTCCTGCCTCGCCGACCACCGGATCGACCTCGCCAAAAAGACCCCGACGCAAGTCCCCAAAAATATCAAGAGAAGAACGAAAAAAGAAAAATCGGCGATATCGAAAAAGGAGAATAAAAATCAGGACCGCGCCCTTGCCTTCAAAAACGCGATGGTGCTGGTGCTGCCGCTGCAGGATTCACCAAGTTGTAAAGGTTCGACGGTTGGGTTCTTTACTCCTAGCCCGAAGAGAAATAGACCAAAGAGACGCGGTCGCCCAGTTGTCACTATTCGCTCTCTAGCGAAAGTTCAAGACCCTTTCGAAGAGACAGATCTCTGAATGGATACGGGACCTTCGTCGGAACGGGTAACGTTCTCTCTAACTTTTTCCATCCTCAACCCCTTCCTAAACAACTACTACTACCACTCCCCCTTTTGTTGGTATTATAATTTTTGATAGCGGAAAATGAATTTGCGTAGCCTTTGTCGAGTATCGTTCGTAACTAGTATCGATTCTTCAAAATAGTCAAAAATGCAACGATGTTATAAATAATTTAAAAATTCGACTACAGCGCGCCCTTTTTTGATCTACTACTAGCGTCCGTTTGGCGCAGCTGCAAAGCTGGCGATTGCTAGAAAACCCGGCGAAATGGCCGCCATTATCGGAAATTTCGGGCCTTGGACCGGCTTCGCGATATCTCCGTTAGGTGGCTATCGGTTATTTTACGTAGTTATAGATTTTTCGCCGGAATTTTTATCGAAAATCAGGGCGACATCTGCCTGAAAACGGGCGAAACTGGCGCTTTCGGCGGCCATGGCCTTTGTATAAAATTACGCAGGGTTGGTAGCTCCGCCCTCTTTCCGTTCTCTCGACTGTAAAACCGGGTTGGGTTTATTTCTGGTCCTTACCCCTAATTATCATATGCCGGCGTCGGCAACGCCGCTTTAATCTGAGCATGTGTAGAGAACGCGATTGTATTAGTAGTTTGTGCGAAGCCCAGGAGACGAACGATATAATCCCGAAATGTCCGTTTCTTCGCTAATTCTTCTTAGGTAATGTTGCGAAAATTATTATTCTATTTATTCTTAACCTTTTCTAGATAGAAATTTTGTTATTTTTCGTAATGTATATTATGGGCGAGAAAAAAGCCATTAGGCTTAACAAAATCGCCCGTTAAAATCCATAATCGAACGATAATGTTCGTAAAAAACGCGGGAAAAAATATCGATAATTACGAAAAATACAACGATACAAACGTTCAAAATATTTTATTACGGTACAAAAAATATTAATTTTATTAACTGCGTACGCGACGTTTGTCTACGCCACGTACTCTAAGCCTCGGTTCTTTGTTTGAAAGCAAATAAAGGCGGTAGCTAAGCCTTGTCTGGCTCCGGGAGTCTGTCGCGTCCGTATAAAGGTATTGTAAATTATCACCGTACCAGTATCGATAATTTATTTCTTCAATATCGTAGCGAAAAACCTTTAAAAATCTCTTAAAAGATAAGTAAAATTTTTATCCATGATTTCGCATTTTTATCTTTACGTAAACTAATCAATTTAATAATCGATAAATTGAAGTAAAAAATTGTAGTTCGCCATTCCTTCCACGGATGGCGCCACCAGTTTTAAAACTTTGGGAAAATGGGGATTGGAACCCCGATACCTGAAAGTGCCAGCCCCCTTATATGTTTATAAATCAAAAAAGATCGTTAAAAATTGACAAAAATAAATTAACTTTTTCGCTTTAAGCGAAATTAAAAAGGCACGCGTGCGCCTGAAACAACAAAAATTAATGTGGAATAGAAGTTAATTAAGAAACTAACTGTAAGCGTGTTAAAAAAAAAGTTAAATGTTTACTGTGTTAGTTGAGTTTTATTGGGGGTTTTTATTTTTCCTTATTTATCCCTGGCGGGTTAAAAAAGAAGCGGCAATTATCGCGGTCTCGTACGTACGGTCGTGTAGCATGATAAATGCTTTTCCAAGTGGTCTATAAATCAAGCTCCTGTTCGCACATCCTTCACGATTTGTTTGCCAAGCGGAAGGGTTATGTTATTGTAGTAACCCGATGCCATTTTTTATTCGCGTTTCGCGGCCATTAATATTCTTTCTCTTCTTCTATGCGTGTTTGGTGGACGCCGAAAGTCGCTTTAAGCTAAGCTAGCTTTTTATTACCCAGCTTCCTATATTCTTTAACAGATAGAAATACATCCTGGGAAGTAAAAAATCATAACCGGAAACAACTCACGTGACGCGTATTACCCGCTACTAGACATATTTACAGACTAAATTAATTTTTCACGAGATTCAGTCTGGTTGAAATAAGTAGGAGGGGCTAAGAAAACCATACGTCACGAGAAGACGTAACGTGATGTAATGTTTTTTACCTCAAGAAATCGACTTTTATTGTTAGCATGTCGGTCGGTGGTTGTTCATAAATACACTGTAGTGGAATCAGCTCTGTTTGAACACACACTTTGGCTTTTGGTTTTATATACAACAGAAAAGAGGGTGGTGGTAGGGTGAAAAGGAAGTTTGATAATTTATTAAAAGAGTGAACGTCTATTGTATTGGCCATTACCTTCAAATTACCGGTACTAGTCTCGCGAGTTTAATTACCCGTTGATTTGATGTCATTAATTATTTTTATATATAGCGAAAGAGGTAGGAATCATTTGTTCCCCTTTTATGAGCCCTAATAGATTACATTCCTAATGTTTAGAAAATGGACGGCGGCTTTTCTAACTCACTCACCAAGCTTACCTCTTAAAGATGGCTTTGTGTTGATTTTGGCATTAAACGTCATTAATTTATTTCGCACCTAGATTATCGAATCAAAGATAATTCAATAGATTAATCACTCCATTATATTATGCTTTTCGTTAGATCGATGATAGAGTAGTTTTATTTATGGAGAAATTGATAAAGGCCTAATTTAGTAAAGAAAATATTTTATTTATTTAGTTGCCTGCATAATTTATAGCAGTTTCGTGTATTCGATCTCCACACACGAACACACACACAGACACCAACGCATACGCTACGTTTTAGTAATATATATATATATTAGACACACGTAGTTAATTTGTTAAAGTTAGGAAAAAAATATTATCAGAATAGATACAATGTCCAAGTAATTTTTTTTTAATATCTTACCTTTTTTTCAATAATATTTATCTTACGTAGTAATAATCCAAGTAAATTTTGTATACTCAAATCAAATAACCAGTGTACTAAATGACCAGTCGCTGGGGAACAAGACCTCCTTTTCTTTAGTCCGTTATACCAAAAGAGGCCATCCGGTCGGTGCATGCATGGTATATCAGATGTACCACTCCCACTTCTTATTCCAACGTTCTCTTTCTTGATGGAAGAAAGTTAGGGCTATAGTTCTCAAACCAATCTTCGTATGTCGTGTTACTCAGTATAGAATACTTTTACTTCTACCCCACCTTCTCTTCTTTTCTCTTTTTACTCAACTTTTACTTCACCGGTCCAAGAGCTGGAAAATAAGAAGAATATAAGACAGACAAGAAGACCCCTGAATAGAATTGGGCGGTTACCGAGCCCCGGAGCTTATACAAAGTTATATAGAAGTAAAAGTGCCCTATAGGAGTACAGTACATTGCAGCTCAGCCAAACGACGACCGATATATATATTATTGATTGGTTTGGTATTGGGTCCCTTATCCCCTTTTATCTATCTTTTGCCTGGTTTAGATGTAACTATCGGTTGCCTATAAGGTTAGGTTAAAATCGTCTGAAATTTATATAAATTTTGGTTTAATATCTGATACTTCAAGCCCTTCAATTCCGTGTTAGTAAGTTATGTCTTTTGAACAAACAATTGATATATCAAGGAAGAAATATATATATTTTTAAATATGGTCTATATTTGCAGCAGTAAAAGACATATTCTTTGTTTTAAAATTGTGCGGTTAGTTAACCCTATATTCCCGAGCCCCGTTTTCGTCGCGTTTGAAGCCGCGGGGTTGTGAAAATGTATAATATATATATATATATATACACCGGGTCGTTTTCTGTATCTGACAAATGCTTTAGTTTTGCAATGCCGATAATATTTATAGTGTAGCTATGATTTTTGTAAGGGGGTCGTGTGGGAAGAGAGACTTTCCAAGTGTCACCGCGGCCGCGTTTAATTTATGACTCTAGGCTATAACTAAAAGGCAGCAGACGTTAGAGCCAGTTAGCTACTTAAGTCAGGAACCGAGTTCTCATTAATCTTCAACGTGTCCACTTGCCAAAACAATTCAATGTCTCATTTGCTACGCCAAAAGCGTGCTTTGTAATATAAGATACACGAAGGAAAACCTACACCGCGCAATTCTACCCCCTCTCCACCACCACCCCGTTTCCCGGATTCAAGGCACCAAGAGTGTTAGTAATCACTATTCAGAAATCGGTCGCATTCATAGACATGCTCAGATAGTATCTGCCATCTTCAATAAAATAAACCTCCCGAGCATTTCTGTAGAGGTGATGAGGTAACTTCTGTTAATTATTAAGTCTAAATCCTGTTAAATAATTGAACCTTTTTTGTGTTTTTATTATCTTCTTAAATTTGTGTTAGAAATATCTAGCATATCTATGCAGCAACTTCGGTTCCAAAGACAAGTTTCATAAAATGTATCCAGATATTAACATTAACCACGTGTCTTTTAATCAAGGTAGGCGCGCTAATAAGTTGCGGCTCTCGTTAGAGATACACCGTATATGAATTAGGCAAACGTCGCCCGGAAAATTCTCTCTCTCTCTCTCTCTCTCTCTCTCTCTCTCTCTCTCTCTCTCTCTCTCTCTCTCTCTCTCTCTCTCTCTCTCTCTCTCTCTCTCTCTCGGTGGTTCTGTTTAGAATCTAATTAAGCCCGAGGTAATGTTTTGAAATACGTTATAATATATACACCTCTATAGGTCTTGATTCTTAAAACTTCTCTCGATAAGGAAGGGAATATATCACGCACGACCAAGGCCCGATTTAGGCTTAACTTCCTAACCTCGTTATAATCTCATTATAAAAGTTATCTGGCCAGTTTTAAAGGCTATTCTAATTAAATTTAGGTTCTCCTAGGCTTTTCGGGAATTCTAGTTAGTGCCTGCCTTGATTCTAATTGGTCCAGTCACTTTCTAAAAACCTAAAATAAAACTTTATCATTTGAAATTATTTTAATTAATTTAATGTTTTCCATCCTTTTTACCTAAAAGTTGAAAAAAAAAGCTAATAAGCCTCCACCAAAAAATAGTTCCAGCATGGTTTATACACTACGTTAAATATATCTTCAACATGAAACCTTTTTACCTAAAAATTGCAATACGTAAATAAGCTTCCACTAAAAAGTAGTTCCCGTAAGATTTTTCGATAAACCGCACCACAACATGAGTGTTAATATATTTTAGTTGAAACTTATTTTATTATTTTTGCATTCGTTTTAATTAAAAATGCCTTTAACATTCTCAAAGTTTAAAAGGGTTGGTTAAAGCTTAGTAAGTGTAAAATCTATAAGAGCATCAACTTTTCTATCTCGGTGCGGCGCGTAGAGTAAAAGAGTATTCAAGGAAAGCTTCCTCGAAAGAGTGGCGATGCAGTACGGCGGCGGCGGAGGGTTATGCGCTAAGGGTAATCAATAACTTGTTTGCTAAACTCGCTCGTTTATCATCCTCGTCTGGGTCGCCAGTCTACATTAATTACGGAGATTTTCAAACACGCTGAGTGCATATTGTTCCCTTTCAAAATGCGCTTTAAGACCTAAGCCTTTCTCACTCACTCGTTTTCTCTCCCTCTTTCTTTCTTTCGTTTTTCGTGGATTTAAGAAAGAATAGAGTAGGGTGCTCAAGGGAGAAAAGAAAAAACAAGATAACTTCTTTTTTCTTCGTCAAAATTTCGGAAGAGAAAAGTAGATTTAACGGGGGGGGGGCTGTAATTTCGTAGCCCCCACTTCACCCTCATTTAGATTTTAAAGGTTTTATATTTTATTTACCAAAAGAATTGTTTTTGTTTGTGAAATTTTAAACTCGCGTCGTTGACATCGTTATGCGTATTTTCGTATTTTTATTTTATCAAGCGTATTACCATACGTTAAACGCTAATGTAACTTGAACACGAAGGGTTGGTAGGTTCTATGAATATATTCTGTTTTTGTTTTGTTTGCAATTACTTGAATGATATTCGAAAGTAAAATATCTGAACCTTAAAGCATGTGAAATTATATTTCATTCGGTGTTTGTAATAACTAGGGTGGTTTGGCTCCATAGTATTTTTTTTTAATATCTGCCCCTACAAGCGCCTCAAATTAACTCTAGTTGCGCTATAAATTTTGTTAATATCTGAACCTTCAGATAAACATTGTTTAATATCTGCACCTACAAGAGCCTGAAATTAACTCTAGTTGCTCGGTAATTTTCTTAATATCTGAGCTTTCAGATAAACATTATTGTTTAATATCTGCCACTTTAAGCGCCTTACAAAACCAGGTAAAACCCTTTTAGAGGTAGTGTTTTAATTCTACCCGTGAGATATTAGGATTGAATTTCATTGGACGGTTTACGGCACCATAAATCAACCAATAAGGTTTTTAGACGTTCAATCTTTCTAAACGCAAGCGGCTGTTGATAAACTAAGAAAAATGAAAGTTAAAATTTAGCGGTAAAAGGAAAGAGCTAGGGGTTTTTATAAAATTACAAATCTGAAATAGAAGAGCCCGATTATATCTTCAGTGCTTTTTCAAAGCTCCAACTTCCCCTCGATCTCCCTGAATCCCTGGAAAGTCTGGGGATTTTTTTTTTTTTTTGAAAATCTCTGAGTCGACTGGATTATTTTTACACCCTGTTGATGGATGAAGCCAACGGGGGACTAGCGAATGAACCTATCACGTGTTTATTTCGCGTCTTTCTTGAGCTTCTTGTTGACCGATTTGTCAGATTTCCCGGGGAAAGGTTCAACCTAGCTTTAGGGGCCCCAACACTAAATATAAACAGTATATTTATTTACTATTTGAGCTACTGAGTAGGTTTATTTGTATTCAATTACTGTTTATGGATTTTGCGCATTTGTCAGCGCATCTGTAAGCCTGACGTCATAATTTCAGTAACTTTGTGAAAAATATTTCTAGCCTTATTCTAGTAATCGAGATACATTCAATTAATCAAAGTAATACCAATTTAAACTTAACCTGATCATTAAGGCGCAATTTTGAAAGTTGGCGGGAACTTTTTCGAAAAAGTATTTGGTCTAATAAACCCGACGCCAAAAACCAACAAAGGATACCAAAAGAGCGGGGAAAAAAGGCTAGGAACCAAGAGGGATAAGAAAGGGCGGGAAAAAGAGAGAGAGATGGAAAGAAAAAAGAATGGAATAGCTGTAGAGAAAGCGGACGATGGAATATTCCACTTTTTAGTTCCAAGGGATGCCAGGATAGAAACCCCCTCTTAGAAAAGTGACTCTGGGTTATAATAGACAAAGAATTTTCCCCCGGTTACCAACGCCAGCGTCTACGTACGCTATGAACAGGATACAGAAAAGTTTTGGCGCGATTATTATCAGAGATTTTTTTCAAAACTCAGAAATAGATACCACCGTTGCTTGAAGAGAGTTTTTTGGGCACACAAAAAGAGAGAGAGAGATGGGGGTCTTGTCTGTGTAGACCTATTCTTTCCCTATTGGTTACGGCGGTAGACATTTCAACTCGCGGCGACATTTTGTACGGTCACCTTCTCGGTTACTTCTCTTTGAGACATCGAGGGTCCCCCTGATTCTTTTTTCTGTCGAAGGTTTTAATCTTGTTATCTGACGCCCGCGCGTCTGCGGCCCCTTTTCCGTTACAGATTCGCGCCAAATCACGAAATCGATTTACTTAGAGACTGCGCCGCTTTAATAAAGTATGGGCACTTTTTTTAAGGGTTCTTCAGGTCCGATGCAAAAGAAATACCAAGGACTAACCAAACCGCGAAAGGAAAAAAAAAGAGAAGCCTTTAGAATGGGAAAAACCCCGTCTTCTTAAGTCTTTTAATGCGGGTGAAGAGAGGTTGGGGAAGACCTTTAGCTATCTCAATTTATAAGATTTTTATGGGAGGCCATTCGTTTAACCGATTTTTTCCTCCGGCGCGCCGATAGAGGGGGCGTGAAAGAGGACTTAATGCCGTTAGGCTTAAAGGGGATACTAAGGGATTTGAGGTGGAATCGCTTCTAAATGGCTTCCAACAAATTGATACGGAACAATTGACCACACGTGTCAGGCGTCCAGGTTTTAGGGTCTTTTAATAGTCTTAGGCCGTGTTTAACGCGCTCTTAATGTGTCTGATAAGATAGCGTTTAAGCCCGCGTAATGATGCTAATGGAGTAGGTTCTGTAGAGACCGCGGCCCTCGCTTCTCTAATACGGCCTCTTTACCACGCCATCTATCGTCTTTTACGGAACAAGTGTTAATAAAATACAACGGAAACCGTCGCGATACAATGACATACGGAGTTAAAAAAAAATATTGGTAAACATCCAAAAATACCGGAGCTTGATTTAATTTTAACGCCTGTTTCTTTTGTTGCAAATCGTACCTAGAATATTTAAGGTTCGGTGGCATCATCTTAGCGACAAATTATTCATGCGAGGATTGATAGCCAGCCAAGAAATTAACCACCAACTAGAGCCTATTAATAACGTTGGTCGTTACAAAGTCTTTCGTCTAAAGGCCTTTAGTCAATCCTCTTTTAAAATCTCGTTTTAAATCTTCGTAAATCGTAGTTTAATAACGTCTAGAAGAGCGTTAATTAAAGAGTTTGCCGCGAGGGGTCCGAAAGATAAATAGGTTATCTAAAGTTTTAAAATTGAATTAATAGCCCAATGTAATTTGTTAAGCAAAACCACCCCGTGTTTACTTCTTTTAATCGACTAAACGTTGCCAGCATCGACCGAGGCTTCGGCCTGCCCTGGCTTACTATACCCGAATTTCTCACTTTAGTCCCTAGGTGACGCTTCGCTCGCGGGTATCGTTTCGTATCGGGGGGCTGTACCCTCCTGTACTCCCTCTACAAACAAGGGCGAACCCATTACGTCACGGAAATACTATCGATTTAGAGAAGGGAAGGGAGTTGGTTACACGTGCTTCGGAACCCATTTTTACTTTGTTAGCTCTCTTATATTCAGGACTCTATGTGGATCACTGAACCGCTCCGAGACTTTTAGGCGCTAAAACCCTCGCTCGCTTCTCCGTAGTTGTATCGCTTTTAAGATGCGCTAAGTACGAAAACCCTAGAGAATTTAAAAAATGACTTTTCTTTCTGACTACTAGGAAACCTATTCGGTCCACTTTTTTTTCTTCCATTCCCCTTATTTGTCGAACAAGGAAATTGTTTACATAGACGAGCCTCTCTCTGTATTACTCTGATATTAAAGCGAGAGGCCCTTGGCCTTATTGGCGTTGATATATTTCTTGGTAAAAGGGCTTACTTGAGAGAATGGACACTACGGCTTCTGGGACTCCAGAACGGACCTTAGTTTCAATTCATTCCTTATTTTCTCAGTGACTCCGAGACATGTCCGACCACTTGGCTTAGATCCTTTCCCTCTTGGCGACTGGCGTATACATTTTTAGACTCCCACTACACTAGGCGGGATTTTTTTTTCGCGTGGAAAATGGCGGGTTGTACCGCTTCTTTCTCTGCCCTCCCAACGAGAAGGGGCTGTAGCTGTAGTGTGGAGTGGCGACCGTGTCAACGGTCATCCGTCGTAGATGTCACGCCCGCATCGCTGCCTAATTCATCAAGCTTCGTGCGCCGAGAATTTGTCAGGAAAATCGGCCGAACCACTGCAGCGCTATTAACAGATAACATCGCTCAGTACCGGATTAACAGCGTTTTGCCCCAAAGAGCTACTGGCTTAAGAGAAAAATGTACATAAAGAGAACCTTGGGCTATAAATGTGATTTTCTTTTCCCGTTCAAATGAAACTAGAGTATTAGCTAGCAATAGCTATGTCCTTCAGAATTTCCTTAGTCTTTCGAGGATTAAATTAATCAACCCTACCAAAGATCAAGGTAAAAAATGCCAGAATAATTGACCTCTAAATGCATTGGTCCATCTAATTGTTTGTGAAGCTTTTATATCGTTTGAATCAATTCAATGTTCATTGATAAATTTATAAAATTCACGCATGCGGTCTGAAGGGCATATTAAATGACCTCGTTTGTCTACACACTACATAGCTCATCTCACTAAAGCTCTACGTGAGTTTTTGGTACACCCTAGCTAACCCAAAAAAAATCTACTTTATTATTAAATATTAAAGTATCATCTAAGTCTGCGTTATACACAGGTGTATTGTACGTAGGTGTACCTATGGTTTGCATGTAGCACGTTTTCATTCCACCCACCCATGCAAACTAGGCTTAGTTCCTAGAACGTGTACTGGATGTGGATATACATCGTAGCTTAGCATATACTCCACTGACTCAAGATTGTTGTTAAAAAGCGGTTTTCGAAAGTGGTAGTGGCGATTTTTAGCAATACAGCCTTCAGGGAATATCTTCTTCCCATCAAGGTATAAATATATATATACATTGTACTTTGTGGACAAGAAGTGTACGAGGTCTATTCAAGCATTCCCCGCACGTACTCAGATCTGAGGGTCTGCACATGAAGAGAGAGATAGAGAAAAAAAAAATGATCAAAAGCTTGCTTTTATATAATATAATATAACCTGTTTTTGGCGTAGAGCTATAGGATAGATTGTGAAAGTGTCTATGACATGTGCCAGTTTCGAATGTTTCGTTGTTATGGTTATTGTCTGTTAAGACACGTTTTGCGCACCGTGTTTGACCAATAAGCAAACAGAGGTATTGTTGAAAGAGGGATGCGTTGGTCTAAACGTTAAACACCGTGTTAGAGACACTTTAATTTTCAAGGCGAAATGGGTAGGGGCGTTTGGCCGTGAAGTAAGAATAAGGTGAAGGCATCGGAACCTTTTTAAAATCCATCCTAAGCCTTGTATCAAAGTTTCAATTCGAAACCTTTTCTTCTTCATTCTTCCGTCCTGGGTTTATAGCTCCTTTAATATAAAGAAGATTTAATACAATCATCCCCTCGCACCCATTACACGAGGATTCACCGTTTTCCAAAAAGGCTTTATTGGTATTACCACTTTACAAAAAAGCCAATATACGTGTATACTTCTTTCTTCTGTTGTATCGTAAGAGCTTTCCCTAGTCGTTCAAGCTAAAGAAGTCCTTGAACCTTTGTACTTACACCGTAGAATGTTCCTAAAGAGGTGATTTCAGTAAGAAACGTTTAGTTTCAATTACAGTATGATTTATAAACTACAAGAGTTTGCCATTTTTATTTATTTATTTTAAAGTGTTTTCATGCGCGGATAGATTTGTTTTAACTAATTGAGCTTTATCATTTTAGTGTTACAAACGATTACAATGTTTTTACGATAGTGTATTCAAAGTGTTGCAAGTGTCATCAACCGTTTAATTTAGTTACACTCGCATGACCATCCCTTAAGGATTAAATGTTTTGAAAAATATTTCTTGTGGGCATTCAGTTCTATATATTTAAGTTAGTTTCAAATCACGCACGCGTCTCATTATGTGTCCAAATTATGTATCTGTTTATGATTTCAAGGTCAAATACGACGGAATTTGAATACCTACCTCTTCGAGAAAGAAGCGTATATAATTATTGTTTATAGAATCGTCCTTGAAAAGAAATTTAAAACTGCTTATTATAATCTCATTTACGTTTTTCCGTTCGAACAAGTTTCAACGCTAAGTTTTTTGGTTGAAAATATTTTTTCCCTAGGCCCAAGGGGACACGCCCCTTTCGGTTTTTTACTAAAGGTTCGTTTACGTCAGCTTTACTTATTTTATTTTTTTCGATAGTTCTTTCGAGATATCCAAATAAAAGCGTGACCAAGAGGAGAGGCAACTTGTCTAGGTTTTTGCGTGTAAGCTTTTGGTGAGAGCTTCGAGATGGCATGTACCATCTGCCTAAGCCGGTCTGATGTACCTTTATATATAATTTAATATTTAGGCTTAGCTTAGCTAAGCGAGATTGTGATGTTTTGGTTCCCAAGGAACTAAGCTGATTCGCAGGGGCTAAAGAAATTTCCTCCCCCTCCTTCGGTCATCTCCCCAACGGTCTGGTAACACTGGGAATGGCAAAACCTATCTACTTCAATATCAAATAGTATTTTCCCACTATTTGCAACCAAAATTACCTTTAGCAGACGCCACGAGCGTCACTATTCGTATTGTTTAGTAAATGTCAACGCGCCATTCTTGTACATAAAAACCTTTTTGCTTTTAGGATCATAATTACTTAACAGTTGACTAAGATAATCCAACTTATTTGGGGTAATATGTTATTAAAAATATCCAGTGGTGGTGGTTTTTGGGGAGCTAATTAGCGTTTCGCATTGGAATAGAACTCGTTGGCGAATTATAGACGCTTATTAAGGAGTGGGGGGGGGGCGATGGATAATTTGGTAGAAGCAGGCAGTTTCGGCCTCCGGGAAACTTTCCCTTAGGGGCCAACAGTTTCGTCTAGACTGTGTTCCGACAGCGGTTACACGGCCAAACGCTTCACGGCGTTGCCCGGATGTTGCGGGGGTAACCGTTGCTTTTGCTAAAACCCTACCACGAAACGAAATTGAGCCCTCCCGAGGCGGACCTTAACCAAGTCTCAAGGCCTAGGCCCTATTTTTCCGCCAAATTCACCCGGCATTTCCCGCCAATTTTACTCTCCCCCTCATCAACCATCCCCCTTTCCCTCTACTGACATTTGCTCCGGCTATCCATTGGGAAACCAACGTGTAACGTACCCCGGTTTTAACCCTCCTATTTTTTTGCCTCCTAAGCCTAAAAATGAAAATACACGCTAGGGGGCATTCGTCAGGAGAGAAAGTAACTCGCGTTTCCGTCCTTGCTAAGTTATATTTGCATTCGTATAAAAGGCTTAACGCGATTAATGAACTTTCTATTTATTGCTACTGCTCGCCCTTGCATCTCGTGCCACTAACTATGACTTGACCCCGTGAACTGAAGGCGCGGATATTAAAAATAAAACTCCCTGGGTTTCGCTTTGAATGATGGCTCAAAACGAAGGCAACGCTCAAAACCTATATGTTGTTAAAGCCATTTTTACTTTACCGTGTTTACTCTTAGTTTCCGAAGCTCAGATATTAAAAATAAAATTAACTTTGTTTTATTTGAATAATGGCTCCAATATTAAGTTAAATGTCGTGTATTTGATTGGGAAACTAGTTTGTTGACGGCATGCATTGTTAATGTTTGTAAATAAACCCTATCTTTATTCTGAAAACAAGTTGGTGTATGGCAATATAAATAGTTTGCAATAAATTCTGGATATTAACTATACCTAAAGAATTTTATAAAACTTTACGGAAGTAATTAATCAAAAAAATATGATTTAATTTTAAACGGAAAATAGATTAATATCATCGTATCTTTAGTTTTTGCGATATCGGCGAGTTTATTTTAGAAAAAACTTTTATCCTTAAAAGAGCTAGAGAGCGAGCGAGCGAGAGAGAGAGAGAAAAAAAACTAACTTTTTCGGAAGTTTCCGAAGTTCTTTTTATGCTAGGGGTAAAAGTAGGCCTAAGCAAATATCGTCTATACTAACGCCGACCTGTCTTGACATCCGTGATAAACGACTTTTCTCTGGCTCTTCAAAATTTATCCTTTGCGCGCCAGTCCTGCACGAGAATAAGAAGTTTCTCTTCCCCCCTCCCCCACCTCATCTTCCTCCATCTTCTTGGCTTCGATCGTCAGAGGCACGTCCGCTTAATTCGTATTTAATACGATAGGACCCAAGAGGGGGGAAAAAGCAATAAGCTAAAATTAATTGCAGACGCTGTATTCAACCCCGGCAAGCAACATTGCATTAAGGAAAAACCTGCCTGGCTCTTTTACAAAAATGTTAACCGTGCGCATGTATACTAACTAAAGTATGGCTCAAGGTAAAGATTAATTCACAAAGGTCAAATTTAGGGTTAGATGTTTTGCCATTGGTAAAGATGGATATTTCCCGGCAATATTGCCATTAAATTTTGCAATGGTATTTTAAAAAATGTTTACTCAAATTGTGGGTTAGTCAGGTGTAGGTAAAGGTCATATCCAAAGGTCAAATAAGGGTTATATGTTTTTCCTATATCTTAGGACCTACCTACCAAAGATTGTCAGTGATTATAATGCCTTCTAACACTTCTTTACCCGATCTTAAACCTATTTATATTATCAGGAGCAATAAACTTTGGCATTAAATTAAATTACTTATATACGATCTACTTTAAATTTAATACATCAAGAAAGAAAATAAAAGAAAAAATTACACAATTTAAAATTCTTTAGACTTTCATTGGAATTTGTTATACGTACATAAAGTATTCGTTGGTTCGGTATTTCGAGTTTTTCAAATTCACTTTTTGTCGGTTGCGGGCCTTTGTAAGCGTTATATAATAGACTCTAGTACTTTTTGTTTAAAAATGGTTGGCGGAGATTGCTGGCTATGGCTGTATACTTTTTCTATAGGATAAAACTAACCGAAGCAGCTCTGGGCTTAAGCCCACTGTCAGCCGCTATAAAATTGAGTGCCCATTGATTTCCTTACTTTATTTTCCGCCAGGTAGCGTCTTATGTTGGATAGGGGCTTCCTTTTTTCTCTTCTCCGTATAGAATTTTTGGTGAAAGAGGGCTCAAACTCATGAATAAAAAAAAAACTTCGAGGATATTCCATTATTTTCCATGATCCTTCCTATAGCTTAGAACTCTGCTAAAAATATTTCTATCTATATGAAGTGAAAAAAGCCCTTGGATTTTCCAAATATATATATAGTCACTTAAGAATTTATTAAATTAGTTCAAGAGTATCGCCGTAGTTTGATGATTCACCTTGATCTAGAGTAAAATACACCTCGTGTAGTTAGTTTTGTTTGGGAAGTTGATATAAATTTAAGCCTTGGCTTTGATTATCAGTAAGTCAGGACTTACATGCATTTATAACTTAGCAATAGGATGGGTATTGTTAAATCAAATTTACTCGTGGAGGAAATGAACGCATTCATACTTACAATATATATATTCCTTTAGCTTTTGGGGATCTGCGGTGTTAGAACTCTGGAAATAAAAAAATATGTAAAAAAGAAAAAGTTAACAAAATATTTGATAAGCCTCGGTTGGTATTTTTCTTTTCTTCACGCGCTTGGAATGTTATATATATATATATATATGAAAAGTCACGTGACTGTATTCGAGAAGAAGGGGGGGGAAGGTTTCTGTAGGGTATAGAGAAAGTCACGAGCTAGAAATCGCTTAATACCGCTTGGACTAAGCGGAATCTTTCTTTTGTTGAGACTGGGCGCGCATTAGAGGCGTAAAAGCTTAAGTCCTGTTTACATCGAAGAGACGGATGAATCCCTAGGCGGTGACAAATGAAAACTGGGACTAAGGTGTCCTTCTCTAGCGTCCTTTCTTTCTTCTCCCCTTCTTTTTTTCTGGCAACTCTTGTCGTTTTAATGTGTAGCAGATGATGATAATTTCAGAGAGCATATGGTTTCTGAAAAAAAAATGTTTATAATTAGATCTAAATTAGTTCAACCCTTTTACATTTGATTAATACAATAGCGAATCGTATACAGTGGTCCTGGAAGACCTTAATAAGTCAGGGAATTTAAAAATGGGGTATACACAAAATAATGGAATATAATAAGGGAAAACCTGTAAGGTCATCAAATTTGAATATAAATCTATGGATTATTTATTCCAGCCAGACGTTTTGCAATACACGTAAGGTTTAGCTAGCAATTGGTCTATTTTTGATCTATTCCCCCCCCCCCCTTTATGGAAAAACTGAAATAACGGTATCCACCCTCCAAAAAAAAACAGACATGGCGCGTAGACTTTGTATTGTTACTATACATAGCCTATCAGGTTTTAGCGTTCTCGGACACTGAGTGATTGATTGGGGTAGGCAAGCTAGCAGACGAACGGACGAACTCTCTTCCCCCATCCCCCCTACACCCTAAAGCTTCGATAGACCCAAGAGGAGTGAATATTCTATTATTATATTCTGGTATTATACCATATAGAATACTGGGAGAATGACGACGCTTTTGTGTACCGTGCAGCGCAAAATTCAATCTCGAATCAAAGGAGGGGTGGGTATTGGGTTGGTAAGGGGACCGAAGAAAAATCAATGTATCCAAGCCGGGTGTAGCAGACGATGGTACCACGCGTGTTGTGTATATATATACACTATGGCTTGCTTGATTGTACGTATGATATATATAATGCGGAGTATTATGAATGAGCGACATTTTGATTAAGAATTCGATTATTAATTTTGGTCCAGGAAGAAATATCGTTTTTTAAACAATATTTCCATATTGAATTTGTTATAGAGTGATGTACTGCTATTGGTGGTTTAATCTTTTCGAGCATGCGCAGAGGATTCTTTTAGGAATTGCCCACGAGTTTTTCAAAAAAATAGCCCAAAGGTTAAGAGTTGCAGAGCAATATTTAGATCAGTTTTGTAGACCAATCTAGAATCACAACATTTGAAAGCCTATGGGTTTATGTTGAAGCAACAAAAATTACCATTTTATTTTTCAAGAGACTACAGTATAGTATTTTAGTCATGGACACCAATTCGCAACACCATATGTAATATACTTCAACCACACGCGCATACACTTGACATCACAGCGAAAGCTAACGCGCATTACTACCCAATACTAAACTTAATAGTAAAAGTAGTCTAAATTGAACAGAAGTATTGATGGATAGATATATCTCCCCCCTCTTTCTAAAGTTCGTCTCGGTCTTTGACACGACGAGGACATAGGTAAACTTTATACAGAAGTCTAACTCGGTCAAAAAAATACGCATCGTGTATAAGAATGTACATAATAAATATAAAAATTCATACTTAGGCTGGCGTACAGTGTGGTGGCGGGGAAAAAGATACAAAGATAGTATGATATACATGATGGGGGGGGGGAAGAAACCCGGGCCAAAAGAAAGAGAAGGACCGGGAAAGGGGGGGGTTAGAGTCTGAAAATCGTCTGATGAGCTCCGCATCCCGGTTGGTCAGTGATGGATGATGCAGCAAAAATATAGTATATCTACGATACAGCTTGCGTTGGCAAGGCTTAGTTCTCTCTCTTGTGTACGTAGAAGTATACATAAGCGATACTTCTATACAAAATATGTGTGTGGGTACATTTTTACGGTTGCCTTGAACGAAATAATGGAATCTATAAGAGACAGTTTCCTTCTTTCTGTATGTAACATGTAGATGGTTATACATGCGTGAAGTTATAGTTCTTTGGAAGAAAAGAGAAGAAAAGATGCGCTGGACAAATATTAGTTTAGCTATGCTTGGAGATAGTTCATATTCTTTTTTTTCTTTTTCTATATTTTGGTATAAGATTAAATATTGTTTAAGTAGGGTAAGTTTACCATTCGTGTCATAGGTTATTTTATTAATAGAATCGGGATGGAATAAAAATATGGTTATGGTTGACCCCGGTTGACCTATTTTAATACATTGTAACTCTCTTGTTTTTCTAAAGGATAGTTCAAATTTAGGATTGGTCCGCTATTGACCATTTGTTATCCCCTTACTATGTAAAAAGTCAGGGCTCCCCATCAGGTTCCTAAAAGTCTCTATTTTCTTATAAGCAGACGACAAAATAAAAGTTTCATTATTTTATCTCGTGCTCTTTATTTTTCTATAAACCAAACGGTCAATTAATAATTTCATGATCATACACGTGAAAATTGGCGCGCTTAACCTCTTATTTTCTTTAGAATCTAGCAGACGACAATTTAAAAAAAAATGGTAATTTAATTTGAAAGGTCCCGTTCCCGTATAAACCAGTTTGATAGACTAATATAATTCAACACTAATTATCACATTAACGTATAATTTGTCAGGTATATTATTTTCTGCTAGAATAACGACATTAACAATCATCTACTTAGTGATCATATACTTCCTTTCCATAAATTTATTATGAAAAACCGTGAAATTCGAGTAAAACTAGTGAATAAACCTTCTGGCCTATTAAAATACAATTACCATCGAGATATCAAGCTACCAATCAGTCAACCTTGAATCAAACAAAATTTGCGGTCGAATACTTCGAGAGTAACGTCTGCTTGGCGCGGATAACGCCTCATTAGATACTCGTCTACCTCATCCCTATTGGTCAAAAAGTTACGATATTTTATTGACGTCACGGAAAAGGGTATCAAACAATAATGTAACTCGTAATCCTCCTCCCAGTTCCCCTTGGTAACTTTTATTTTTTATATCACGCGCCAACGAACCCAGACGTTCGAAACAAGGCAAGCCATGATGGAGCCAAAATCGGACACAGTCTAACGGTTACGAGATATCTAGATGTCCGAAGTGTCTGGGACACTTTTCAAAGTTAGATGAGTTAGTATTAGGTGTGTTGATTTGAAAAGTTACGAAGTTTTACGATAGATATTAATTATATCGGATGACTTGTAACACAAGGTTATTCCCTACGAAAGGGTTTTACGTTTTTGGTCGCCATTTTTCAAGATGGCGACGGATTCAAAAAATCTTTAGGAGTGCGAACCGTTTACTATAAAGTAACGTCCATGCAAAATTTCAGCTTCCTGTGATAAGCGGTTTGGAGAGGGCGTTGATTTTTCTGTTTGTCAGTTATGCGCATACACCGGTGTATTGCGTTAGGGTACGTTTACAGGGGCACATTGAAAATGGCTTAGGAAAATTACCCCTTAAAGTCGTCTTCTCACCAGATAAAATAAATATTAATAATAAAAACAAAACTGTGAAATTATTAATTTGAAATGACATTTTTAAATTATTCAAGCTTAATACCTGTTAGTCACGTCATTTTACGGATTACACTACCACACTTAATTTTCCCCTTACATATATGAATATTTATTTGGGGGAAACCTCTAAATTAATCACCGTATTAAGTAGGTGGCGGTGTTGATATTAATGAAGAGTTCTATTACACAGTTAATGAATGTGCAAATCTAAATATACACTAGCGTCAAGAAGGAGAAATTATAGCCCGAGTTAGGCGGGCCGTCGTCGTGCTACTGTAAGTTAGTCTCTCTTTCTAACTTGTACTATTTTTCAATAAAAGCAAGTAGTCTTAAGGAATTCCCCTTCTTTTTTTTGTGAAAAAAAGAGTCCCGGGAAACGTAATTAATATTGTTAATCGTCTCGACACCGTTTAAATCGCCGTTAACTTAAATTCCCTTAGCATTTTTCTACACCAGTTTTCCCCCCATCCTTTTTTCTCTTTTTCTGTAGAATTAACGTTTTGTTTATTTGATGAAAAATAAGTCTGGCTTTTCATTGTGACTTAAAATACCTAGGCTTAAGTGGAGTTGTAGATGGGATGGTTGCGGGAATGTCGTAAGCGCCGTTATAAATATTACGTTTATCTTTCTTCATTTCCATATGAGGAAGGAAAGAGTTAAGCGTATTTAATTTGTTCCGCTGCTTAACAGAAATTTGTTATAATTTTAATAATTTATTCAAGTAATTTGAAACGCTTTTCAAATACCAATATAAATTATTCAATATTTACATAAGAATTAGAATAAATTAAAACTTTATTATTGACGCTTCTTCTATTACTTTTTATTAATAGATGGAGCTGTATTTTAAAATTCCTTTCTACGCGCAAAGCTTATAACAAACACCAAAATAAAAATAATAATAAACGACCCTTAAATTAATAAAATACTTTTTTAATAAAAATTAAATTATTTGAAACATGCCCCGTAATATTCGAGCAACAACCTTCTCATTTAAAGTAAAAGAGCTCTGTTATATATACAAATATAAATTGCCTCGGCGACTTGATAAATAGTTGGGCTAATTTCTCTCTCACCTAGTAATGATGTAAGCGTACGCCATTTAGATAGACGAACAAATGGCTAGCTACTCCAACCAAGATACGTAGAATTCTCCGCGCTGCCGTGTACAAACCATGCAACCAACTCTCTCGTCGCGTATTACCAAGTATTATTATTGCCTAGAGTAATGTACGGGACAGTATAAGGCAAGGTTAGAACTCTCTTTTCCAAGATTAGATTACTAGAGACGGAAAACATTTGCTTCGATGGCCAAGCACGTGCTTCACTATCTAATTGCGCCAATTTTTCTTCCCGCCAAATTTTTTTTTCTCCGCTTCTTGTAAACACGTTATGGCAATGAAAATTTTGGTGGTTTTTTTCCCCCCAATGATGTTATACTGTTAGCTTTTAACGGTGTTGGAAATTGAATTAGATGTTAATTCAAATTTAGAATTTTATTGTCGATTTATTTTAGAAATATTAATTCAAATAACAGTGCACATGTAAATGTAAGACCCTGTCAAGGTTTTCAAGATTGAAATTTCCCTGACTTTCAGAGGTTTTCAGGGACCTATGACAATATTTTCTAACTTGTAATTATCACTTTAAAAATTAACCTTCTAAAGGTAGCAATTAAATCTTCACCTCTATTGCATCGACCGTCCGTTAAATATAGGTATCCGATTTTTAAAAGCGTGGTAGGGTTACGTATACGTCTTAGCCGGCACCCCTGAATCGTGTTCTTTTAACGGAGAAGTTCGTGTCAAATTACTGACCCCAATCTAGTTTGAAAAGCCAAAAGCCAAAAATCGATCAAGGAGCTAAAAGTAGACTTTCAGGAGGAAGCTATATGTTACGTGCGTGGTTCTTTATTGATCCATATCTACTGTGGAATATTTTATACGCCAACTATAGGCGTTCCATTGTAGACCCGGTATTTCGGTTTCCCACTCAGGTATTTTGTAATAACCCTAATATATTTGCAAAATTTTGTTTGTGTCGAATTTTGGTCAGAGCTTGAACGATCAAGTGACCGTGTGTAAATCCCCTTAGCCGTGCGGGGACATTAAACTTCATTTACCTCGCCCCCCCCCCCACATAGAACCCCTGGTGGTAAATTCCCCTCCCGGTCTAGTTAATCGTAATATTCGCTTAAACTTTCCATTATGATAATTCCATTAGCGAATGCGCGGGTAATTTGGCATTTACGCGGGAAAGCTTAACATCCCAAAGCGCGAGCGCTCTCGCTCTCTCTCTAGTCTACTTCCCAAAGAATGAAGGAAAGTCCCAACGAAGGCCAGCTCGCGCGCGCGGGCGACTTCGGTCTCGTGTATGCATGCACGCGGTTGGGTTTAAAACCATCCTAATTACTCGCGCCATTTATCGATTTCCTCGTGCTATAGTGTGTGCACGAGAAAGACAAAGACCTAGCAGCTAACTTAGAAAATCGCGCCAAACAATTTTTTTTCCGCCAAAAATTCCTTTTCCTCGCTTTTTGGGGGTAGATCGGTGTAAAAAGCCTATTTACCAAAGTGGCTAGCGCTGGCTTTTGGAGAGAGGGAATGGTGTATATATTTCTTCATCTCGATTTGCAAAGAAGCGGACGGATACATGTATACAGGGGAGTTAAAAAAGGTTTTAGGGGAGTATTAGATTCGAATTTTGCTGGGGGCTTTTTTTCTGTCTTCTCGGTTGGATTTTGGGCTGATTAGAATAAATATATAAAAATCAATTCGTCGCTGCGTTGTAAAAATATAAGACACTACGTAGCCCTACGTCCGCTGCCTAAACTAAGCTAGTGTGTCATTATTTTCGCTTTTACAAAGTCATTTTCTATCGTTCACGAACGCGTGTTGGCTGAGCAACCCTGCTACCCTCGCTACCCCCAACAGCCAACGAGCAACGAACGCATCGTGGCGTCTCCTTCTCTCTCTCTACTATTTCTAGCTAGCGTCCTCGTCGTCGTCGTTGCCCCTCTTTTTGGCGTCCCTCGCTCCTCACAGTCCAAAATGAGCCGAGTTTTCCCGCGCTAGAACGGGAATAGATCACTGTCGCATCCAAGATGGCGGGTACCCGGTTGTCAGGAATGATTCATGACGCCCCGAGAAGGTTGGAAACCCGCCGTTTCACTCCCTCCCTCCCCTCCCCTGCCTGCCTGCCGCCCCTCTCTATCGTATCTTTATGTGGAGCGACGCTCAGCTTCGGCACACGCTACAGTGGCGGTATTCACTATTTCAAGATGCCCTTTTGGAATGCTTCCTTTTACCCATCGTGCTCATCTATGTATCCCTTTTACCAAGAAGTAAAAGTAATTCGACCAAGAATACCGTAAACTTCCTCCAAAAAATACTCCCCGCAAGATATGTGTATCGAAAGCCATTTTGAAACTAAATCGTAAGATGCTGTATTTTGATTCGTTGTTATACAATACTTGATACATCTTGAAGAAATTTGATTACTTACAATTATGTAGTTGTAAACATACGGTAGTTTTTTTTATTTGAAAATAACAAACAATAATATATTCATAGTAAAATCTTGTTAATTCAGGAGTGCCAGAGAATGCTGTGTTTGTAGGCATTAGAGGGACTATTTCAGAGAGCCCGGGTGAATCTTTCCATAACATCTATGTCGTATTTTCTCTCTGCAAAGTTACACAAACTCTCCCCTTTCTCTGTCTCTCTCTGGCAATCTTCTTATTACGTACTATACGTACGAACGATACGAAATACCCCTAGCCTTTAATATAATATCAGAACCGCATAATCCCAAAGTTATCCTAAACTTCGTAATAAACAGTCCCGTATCAAAAATATTTACAAAGGCTTAATAATTATAACTTTATGTTAATGCGATACTCAAAATATTCAAGCCTCTCTTCGTACGCGAACGTTTTGAAATGTTTAGCTTCTTTTATAAATGCAAAAATGAAAATTGTATTTCGGTGCATATATAGAAACTTTAATTCTGGAGGCGGGAGATAGAATTTTCCCGGGTTTCGGCACCACTATTTTTCTACAATGTATAATCGTTTACGGAAGAATTGAATAACATGTGCCGCGGACGCCTGGATTTGTAAAATACGATTTATGACTCGGAATTTTCGGTACCGTATTAAATTCTAACTTATATTATAGCGTCTGTTTAGGATCTTTTCTAAAACACCCCGAAACAACTATGGAAAATATAAATTTTATAAAATAAATATTGTTTCATATAAATTTTTGCGACGTTCAAAAATAGTATAACGTTATTCGCTTTTACGAATTTAATTATTTTTTTCTAAATAGAAAGGCGAGGGCTGGGACACGTGATATTATGTTCACGTGCAATCACTGTTTACATACACCTAACCTTAAAATAACTAAAATTCTCGTGATTTTTTTGCAATATGAAATAAATTTATCATAATTACAAATAAAAATATTTAAAATTATAAAAATGTCAAATTGGCATTTGTCCTATCCCTCTAGCGGTATCTTAGATTTTTAGTTTTATGCCTTTAGGCGTGTATACGCTTTTAGGTACGAGTTAACCGCTGAGTTTTTGGCATTCTTCCACGTTCGCTATCTCTTCGCATGGACGATATTCGTCCGTCTTACGTGGCAGCAGCCCAGGTTATCCAAGCGGATGAAAAGTTCCTCTCGGGGTATAGCTGACTCGGTTTTTAAAAATCGCGTATATACGAAATTACCGTTTTGAAATTCCTCAATTTATTTTATTCGCGGTTTATACTTTCACTGCAAGAAATAGACAAATGTACGTACGTAGGTGGATGCCAAATTTTTACTACCGTAAAGTGATACGTTTCTTTACACGGTAGCGCCCGGAATTTAATAATATTTTTTCAAAAGCCTCATACTTTAAGAAACTCGAAGAAATAAATCATCTTATTAAAAAATTAGAAACGACTCTAACTCGAGTGATGAGGGTCAAACAGGGAAGCGGTTTTAAGACAGATTAAGATATATGTGAAAGGAACCGGAATGCAATGTACGCGATACGATTTAAATGCATCTGACCTTGTATGTCGTTGAAGAAGCGCTAAGTATTTAAAAGCGATACACGTGCTTTCAAATTCGTGATTTTAATAGTTAAATTTTGAACGAGGAAAGTTATCACACGTACTTTAAAATTCAAATTAGGCTTAAAAGTTCACGTGCAATCGGAATTAAGTGGCGACGTTTATCGGTCAATTTTTTAAAATTATGAAGTCGAGTATTTTGAACGTTTGTATCTCTACGATATTTCCGAGCATCGATACTAAACAAAGGTTAAACGCAATCAAATTAGAAATTCAAGTACTTCCTTCGTCCTTCCTTGCATGTAACAGTATTCCTATCCTTTTTAATGGATACTACGATATACCTCACACTACCCCGCGTATCTCTCCTGGCTACCTGAGTGAAGTACTCTCGCCTTACCCTACGCATTCGTTGCACCCTATCATTTCAGAATGTGACGCGTTCTCTACCATCCTCCATCCCTAGGCCTTGGTCCTAGCCAGAAAGAAGATTAATGGATGGAGCAGGAGCATCTAAAAGGGTCCGAGCAGCTCGGGCGATGATGCACTTTGTACGCGGGAGAAGCCCCCATCACCTACCACCACTCATCCCCCTTCCCGGAAAGCGAACCTTCTGCGTTGTCGAAAAGAAAAAAAAAAGTGTGCGCTATTTGGTCTCTTCTTGGTCAAATCGAAGAACTATCGGATCGGTGCACGGTGGAAGTCTTTTCTGTTGGTAAATGCCGTTGAAGAAATATTATCGCTAGGCCTTGGCTATCCCAAGTTTCGTTTCGTACATGGATAAGAAATAATGTACAGTGAAGATAATATATTATATATATATTTATCCAAAAAAAATAAGAACCACCTTCTTAGTGCTCTACATCTACCCTGTAGATCCGAATTTGTCGGGCTGTTTGCAACACAAATTCGGTTCTAGAGAGGTTCGTGTGGTGCATTGGAGTCAACGTGTCAACGATGAAAAAAAAATAATTGGAAATAAAAAAACATAAATTTAATAAGGTGGTTCACTTAAATTTAATTGTAATGATAATTAATTTTTGTTAATTTATGATTAGAATTAGGTTAAGTTTGTTTTGTATTGATGTCAATAAATACTTTACTTGGGGTTTCAGTTGCGTCTATGAAACCCATTATTGTTGTGTCTACCGTGATTAGTGTTGTTGTTGTTAAGATTTTAATATATTTAAATGCAGCACCATAAATTCCCATTTTTAAGGTAAAACCTTGAAATCTAGAGCCACTACACCAGTGCACCTTACTGGAACCATTGTTAACCAGGTCTTTCAAGGTCAAATTCTCTTAAAGTACCTTGAAATCTAGAACAGCGTTCACCTTACAGGAACCATTGTGCACCTAACACTAGCCAGGTTTAAAATTTACGGCACTGTTGCAAATTGATACTCTCCATTCTCCAACCCTTTTGTCAGTTATATTAAGACCTCAATGGGGGAAAAATATGGCAGTATAGTTTCTGTTGAAGTTTCTATATGGTTTATATAGATTGGTGGATCCCGTGTAGCAAAGTGGCTTCCCTTTTCAAAAGGAAGTAAGAGAGAGATAGAAAATAGGCCCGGGGATGAAGAAAAGACCCAGGAGTGCCATAAAATATCATGCCCTGTTAAATCGCACTTCGTCTTTTTGACTTTTACTTCTTCGGCTTCTCTTCATGGGGGGAATGTGAGACTTGACTTGAGTTTCTCCGCCTCTTTTTCCCTGCGAATGCGGGATTCATGGCTAGAAAGGGAAGCCCGTTAACTTATATTTCTTATTAGTGATATTTGGGGACCTCCAACTAAGTGTAAAATTGTCATAAAGCCATGGAAGCCATGGGAAATTGGCTTAGAAAGAACCCCCGAGGGTCCTAATGAGTGTCAAACTTTAGAACGAACCCTCCAATATGGATGTTTATTTTATTGCTTTGGCCAATTTAGTTTTTCTCGCTTTCTTGGGTCAAAGGACACCGACTTCTTTTATGTTTTTATTTTCTTAGAATTTTGCAAGGGGGATTTAAAAATTTCAAGGTCAAAGGTCGAGGTCGTTCAATTGAAATCAAGGTTTTAGAAATAATTATTTACAAGCACTGATATATCCCTTAACATAAACAAAGAAACATGGGTTGAGTAATGAGCCATTCGTATGAGGAGAACCAATTTTCTTCAAAACTTTCACTGGGCTGATTTTATCTTTGTCAATATAGAATATTATTACTACAGATGGAAGCAGTTACATTCCCTCATTTCCCGCCAAAATTACCAAACACGTGCGTTCTAAATTTGAGATAATTCCATAGATACGAATGGAAAATATTGCAATAAAGGCTTTGAACTACATAATCGCATGTTCATGGTTTAATTGAAAATAAATGAATACATAAGACATGGATAACATTAAAAAGGTACGTAAGCATGTCTTACTAAATTGTAAACAAAATAAGTAGATCAGAATCAAGTTATGCTCGTTGCATGTAAAAAAAATCCCAACCCTTCATCATAGTAACACCATACTAGGATTGATATCTAACGATAGATGGCACCATATAAATATCTCTATCCACTGAGTTAAACCCCAGGCTTTATATTTAGCTTCGCTTCTCAACCAATAGGAAATTAACCTTTCTAAAATAAATATTACCATGTAAGGTTGATACTCATTAAGTGCCAATCAAAATGATTAATAATATTTATATAAAAAAAATAACATAGCTAGCTGTCACCGTTCCCGATAGGTGGCGTGTCGATAGTGTACCACGCAACCAAATATAACTGAACTTAGGGAGGGTTATAAAAAATCTTGTCTAAACCAAATTTAATAACATTAAGCTGCCCTTCTTCTCTTCTTTGTTGTCATATTTTTTATAGGTAGGAATGCCCTTTTTCATAATGAAAAAAGAAAAGAACAAAAAAGACTTCGTCGTTAATATTCGTATAAATAAAGCTGAGGTTAATGCCAGTATAAGGGGTAGATTAGTATGGAGAAAATTCAGCCTTCGTAGCTTACACAATATTAGCTTCAGTTTCATAGACGAAATGGCTAAAATTATAATTCAAGTAGGCGTATGCCCTGCTATATATTCGGTATATGACGTATGTCTAGGTTTGCTTCCCACCACTCTCCTTTACGTATTTTCAAAGGGATCGGACATTTAATGTCGGAAGGAATTAGTTGTGCACACAAAACAGAACTGCAAAAATCAAAAAACCAAAAATGTGAAAAATATTTTTAAAAATATTTACTTATTAATGACTAAAATATGCAAATTATTCTGATATTAATTTAATTAGCCGGAATATGATGATAGGCAAGTTTCGCGGTATATTTTCGGTTCAATGTCCCTTCTCTTGTATATTCTCTGAAATACATTTATGCTAGAAAAACTTATATAATGTCGGCGCCACTAAGCCGCATAATGTCTGACAACGCCTGAATTCAGGGAATGTTAAGGCAACTTGCGTTAGCGAAAAAAAAAAGATATATTCTTATTAATAATGATAATAATAACAGTAATAATGAAAAAAGCTGGTGTGGAAAAATCGCCTATATAAGCTCTTCAGAGCTACTGTTACTCGGTGTGTAAACAAAAACGTATATAGATGAGACAAGGACCACTCCCCTATAAGGTGTTTCCCACATAGACATGCTAGGGGATATGTTGAAATCTCATATAGATTGAATTCGTAAGTAATATAAGAACAATAAGTGCGACATGCACTAGATTTTTCCTGATACCCAACTTGTTAAGTACTATTTTGACAATAGATGGAGATGATGCAGAGCCAGTTTAAACATCTTGGAGTATGATGTGCCATGGGGTTATTTCCCTAGCCCCTTTAGTGCATAAAATATATACTGCAATGACAAGCGAGGGTCACATTTATTGTTATTATGTTAAATTCAATAGATTGAAATGATTTCATGGCAAATTTGAACCTTGGGATGAAATAGAGTTGGTAAACAAAGCGAATATACTATTTTTCTATATGCCTATCATATAAAATATATATAGCACAGATTACAATACGCCTCATTACTCTTTTGATTACTGTTTTTTTCTCCTCATATCAATGAAGGAGACAGAGAGTCATCAGAAGTGAATTACATAAAATTCCATATATCTCAATATATATATACGTGTAGGTTTGTTTCATTCAATTGATAGACTTTGTAATAATCCGAGTTCTAGGGTTCGTCATATACGTCTATTTTAATCGATAAATTCCGAGTATCTGCAGTAACAGTCATTAGTTAATGCATTTCAAAGTCTTTAGTGCTGATAGTCTTAGCACGCACGCGGTGAAAGGATCATCAAAATATAGCGTGCATTGTTTTTAATATTGTTGACGCGTGTACGGCTTCTCGTGTGCTGTTATGGGCGTTATGTATCTCCGAGGTTTTTTGTATCGCACCTAAGTTATGTTATGTTTCACTTTTTTTTATCTTTTTCTATAGATTAAAACATTTTCTTAATTAAGCGAATTGTGCTTTGCAACTTTTTTTCTTTACACTTTTAATATTTATAGTAAGGGCATTTCAACATTACTATAGGCTATCTGTTAATGAACAAACAAAGAGCACCGAGTTTCACACGGTTTTCTTATGAATGTTTTAGCACTTTGACAATGATATCAGTGTTTCTGTTGTTCAATTGCGTGACAGCGTTAATGTTATTTTTCTAACTTAGCAAATGGACCGAATGAATTATTAAGTGCTGCGTATAAAATTTGATATCTTTTAGTAATCGCGTATCTTAAATTAGATTAGTTTAAATTATATTAAAACTTAATATATATACATTAATCAAAATAGGGCCTTGGTCTTCTTTTTCCAATGTACTAAATAATACAGAAATAAGTTTTAATATTAACTTATCACTAGTTAAACCCGAGGAGAAAATTACTTTTAATTCACAACCGTTCTCATGAACGTTTAATTTATTACATGCACAGCAATGTTCACAACATAGCTCAACCGCACCATGCAGTAAAGGTGTCTGACCTTATACGACCATGAATAAGGTTATTTAACTATAAACAAATTATATACAATTAAAAACAACAGACATATAAATTTATTATCGATACGCCATCTTGGAGACACGAACTAGACGCCACACGCAAACAAAAAAGGTATATATAATATTATACTATATCGTGAGAGGTCAAAAAAATAAAAATATATCGCATGCATATCGAATTTCAAACTCGCCCGGCGTTTATGTCCAGTACTCGTTGTTGAAAACGAATACTTTGGTATTCACGGCTCGACACACTAGGGTATATGTTAGTTTTTTTTTGTATTCTGCTTTTCCCCTGTAACGGGGACTTCGGTGAATGTCCCTACGTTACTCACTGTGACTTTAGGGAAGGTCCCTTTATGAACTTCATGCCCTTATTTGGAAAACTTTCCCTAAAGATGATTCACCCCTTTCGCTCGACCACCGGAGAGGATTTGGGGTTTCTTGGGGTTTTTTGGAGTCAAAGGAGTGTTCGGTAAAAAGAGAGGAAAAAGACTTCACTTCAGTTTTGGATTGTATCGAATAAAGATGTTCTTGTAAAAACGTTTCACCTTATTTCCCCGATAAAAACTTATGTAGCGATACCTCGCCACATAACTTGGTGGAGGCGCGGGGCAGATTAATAAATAGGACGGTAATGAAGATTAAAAAAATAGGACGGTAATGAAGATTAATAAATAGGACGTAAATAATAAATAGGACGGTTAGTGAAGACAAATAGGACGGTTAGTGAAAACAAATCGGACGGTAATTGAAGACTAGTGACCACAAAGAGGACTGTAACTGAAGACAAAGAAATAGGACGGTAACTGAAGACAAAGAAATAGGACGGTAATTGAAGACAAAGAAATAGGACGGTAAATTAAATCGGACGGTAATTGGAAGACAAAGAAATAGGACGGTAAATTAAATCGGACGGTAATTGAAGACAAAGAAATAGGACGTTGGTTAAGAACAGTCAAAGGATATAAACAATTGAAGTCGCTATAAGAAAATTTGCACGACCCAAAAGTATATTTAAATATATTAAAGTCGAGGACCATAGGAAGAACAAAAGAATAATGATGACGCGTAACCAATCTTCAAAAATGGGTGATGAACCTAGCGTGACCGACCAAAACAGCAGTCAGACTAATAGTGAAGGGCTGAGTACGGCGAGAAACCAGTCAAATTCGAGTTTTACTCCAAATGAATTGAATAGTATACTGACTGCAGTAACTACCCAGGTCACCAAACAAATGGGCGATATGATGAAAGAATTGTTGAATGAGCAAAGAAAGCTCGTAGATTTAAACACCGCGGCATTGGAAAGTTTCGCAACCTCGATTCAAAAGGACGCGGCCGCGGATTTGGAAGCACCAAACTTCGAGAAGTTACGCGGAGCCCAGGGCTCGTCAAATTCGGATACTCAAATCTATGAAGTTCATAGTGACCTGAACGCTGGTGCCGAACCATTCGACACTGCGGGATCTATTGTGGAGCCATTTCCCCAAACTAGATCTAGTCCTGATGTAGCTGGACACTGTCCAAGTACGAGTCCATCTAGTGCCAATATAACGATGCCAAGGTTTGCCATTGGACAAGATGCCCTGGGTTTTCTAAACGACGTGGAAAGGTACCGAAGATTATCGCGATTAAATGATAAGGAACTATTTGAAAAAATGGAATGCATGTTAGAGGGTGATCTAGTTCTTTGGTGGGACAGGGCAAATGTCGATTTAGGTACATGGGAGGAATTTCGGGACCGTTTTTGCCGGGCGTTTGTTGGTATCGACTACCGATATCAACTTGAAGACAAATTAGCGTGTAGGAGGCAAAAGCCAAATGAATGCGTTCTAACGTATATGTTAGAAAAGGAGCGCCTATGTCGCCAAATTGAACCGAAAATGAGTTCAACTAGCATCGCTAGTAAAATATTAAGCGGAATGAACCCGCATCTATTGCAAATTATGCGTTTATCGCCTAGCCCATCAATTTCGGAAGTGCAGGAGGCAGCTCAAAGGGCACAAAGTCTAAATGAACAAATTACAGAATATGATAGAGTTTTCTATTCTAGACCTCCCTCGTTGTCTGGTAGGGACAATAGCTCAACATATAGGAACAGTCAAAATTTTAGACCTAACGCTCAAACAAATCAAAGGTATAACGTAAATAGGAAAATTTTGGGTGGAAGCGAAAATTGGGGTAATTATGGGAAGCCCCCTAATCCGGTTACTCGAAATAACCAAATTCAAGCCAATAATTATTTACCGAGAAAACCAGATTCGGGTTTACAGTGTTACAAGTGTAACAGGTTCGGTCATAGATCTTTTAGTTGTCCAGGTGTGAACGATAACCAAAGACCGTCTATGCCCAAAGTATCGGCTATCGGTCAGGGGCGGGACCCTGACTTTCAGCCGGATAATGCGGTAGAAGTAGCTTATGGAGAGTTAAGTTTTGTGAATAATCAAATGGGTTTGGAGGAGGGGGATTACGAGCGTCCTCAATTTCACTCTAGCTTAATAGGAGTCGTTAAAGATTCCCCGAATGAAATTAGAATAGGTAAAGAAATGGGTGACCTAACATGGGATGAAATGTCACCATTTGCGGCGTTAAAGCCTTCAGATGAGATTGACCTAAATATTCTAGCAGTGAGAAAACTTATAAAAGAGCAAGGTAGACCAAAAATTCCCGTTTCAGTGGGATCCTGGGATGGTTTTGCGGTTCTTGATAGTGGTTCGGATGTAACGGTGTTACCCAAAGAAGTGTGGGACAAGGCGAAGGGTAATAACAAATTGAAACCTTGGAATGGTGGTACGGTGCAGGTAGCAAATAAAGGAAATTTGGAAATCATTGGAAAAGCTAGGATTGTTGTTAAGATACAAGATAAATCTTGGAGGTTTGACGTAATAGTTACGCCAATGTTAGAAAGTGAGTTTATACTCGGATGGGATTTTTGTTTATATACCGGGTTGTATGTCAAACCCCATCTTTCGTCTTATTGTTTTGGTTCAGACGAAACGCTTTACCCACTAAAAAATAGAGATGGGATGATTAGTACTGTCGCTTCAGTAGAACAAGAAGCCCACAATTGGGATAGTCAAATAACGAGTAAAGAAAAGAGAGATATCCTTTCTGTTATTCAGGAATTGGTAGATGAACCCCAGGATGTTTTTTCGGGTCATCTGGGCCATACAAACGTAGTAAAACATAAGATTAAATATTACAATCAGTGTTCTAGCTTAACTCGTTTTTTGTTGTATAAATTGCTTTTCTTAATTTTTTTTGTTACCATAAGTTACTGTGTTTGTTCAATTAGTATTTGGATTTTCAATATACTGTATTTTTGTTTTGTTTTATTTTCTGGTTTGGCCAATTTTTGTCATTGTTTAAAATTTTTCTTGCTATTGTATAATGAAGATAATGAAGAGTGTTGTCGCAGTTGTGCTCCAATTTTGGTGGGGGGGGTGTTGTAACGGGGACTTCGGTGAATGTCCCTACGTTACTCACTGTGACTTTAGGGAAGGTCCCTTTATGAACTTCATGCCCTTATTTGGAAAACTTTCCCTAAAGATGATTCACCCCTTTCGCTCGACCACCGGAGAGGATTTGGGGTTTCTTGGGGTTTTTTGGAGTCAAAGGAGTGTTCGGTAAAAAGAGAGGAAAAAGACTTCACTTCAGTTTTGGATTGTATCGAATAAAGATGTTCTTGTAAAAACGTTTCACCTTATTTCCCCGATAAAAACTTATGTAGCGATACCTCGCCACACCCCACTATAGTTCCGTTATAATATTTATTCTTTTCACCAAGGCTTAAACCTTTCTACAACGACTGCATGTTAAATGAGATCGAGCGCATTTTCTCATTTTTAACCCAGAAATATGGTGCATTTCTACGCAAACTTTATGTAATTTAGATAGTACATTGTTCATTTTAACACAAAAGGATGTATTAAAGTCTATGGAAAAGATAGCTCGTGATTATCGTCGAAATGGTTCAAGAGCTCGCGCGAGAAACAAAAGAAAATGTGCTCGGTTTTGTTCCCCCTATACGACAGAGAAATTTGCATTCAAATAGTGTCCTAGCTTCCAAAATTCTATAGTCTAAAAGGATTAACGTAGAAGCTACTGGAGTTACGTATAAGGTGACATTCAAGCCTTTGTTTAGCGAAACAACATTGTTTTTATCCAGGAATATTTGACAACTTTAAGGCGGTTTTAAGGGAGTGCCTTTTGATGTGGAGTAAACACTGCATCGCAGAATTCGCCGGATAACACTAGAAAAAAAACACCATTTAAATATTCTTCAGTGTATAAATTAATTTTAAGTGTTCGCGGTGTCATTATTAATAGCGTTATACTTAGGGCGAATACGTTTATATTCGTACTCTCCGCCTTTTACGTTTATTCAACCGTATATCACGTACAAAGTTTAGTTATAAATTAGCACGCGAGACTGAGCGTGTATATCTGAAAGCAAAGTTATTTTATACGAAACAAAAGGTATATAATTTCTTAATTGTACAGTTTAATTCGCGGAGACTTTTAATAATGGAGAAGAAACGTTACGGTTTGAGGAAGTCATTAAAAAGACATTTTGAAACACGGATAGCATAATATAGGAGGCGCATGCATACTCACCAACGTACCACATTTATAAAACAAACAAGTCTGCATGCAAGGGGGGGGGGGTACAAAACTCCCATAAAATATATACTGTAATTAGTTTCCCTAATTAAAATTTTACCCCTCCCTCAATTATCCCCTGGAGAAAGTTAAATAAACACAAAATTATATTTTAAATGTTTATAATTTAAAATATGCAATTTTGTAAAAGTTATTTTTTATAATATCTGCCCCTTCGAGGGTATTTATGTAAAAATTCAATTTGTGAAATATGGATAATTTTATTGCTTAAGAGATGGCCTCCAGTTGGTAAAATTTATACAAACAATAACGAATAGTTATTGAGTGTGTTGTCAAATGATGATCTATCATAATCCCTAAATAGGTTATTGGATTAACATTTTCTAGCGTGTAATATCTATGTTATTGCATTTGGGCAATTGCTCACATTCATTAAGTGACATCTGTTACTTTACCGGCAGAGAGTCGTACATAGTATATTTAGTCTTGTTTACATTAAGCGTTAAAAAGTTATCATTTAACAATCTCTGAAATTGAGCTATACCCTCTTGGGTAAAATTGTTTGAAATATACCTCCGTGCACGAGTCATACATCCGCAAATAGTGAAGTTATCGACAAAAACGATTAGTTTTCTTTGTATATTATAATTGCGTAGGTCATTTGACGTGAACTAAAAATAGTACGGGGCCGATAATAATACTTCCCTTGGGGATATCCCATATGTTAAAGGTGAAGGTTATGAACCATAACCGCGGACTCTCTTGAACCATTGAAGCGGTATTCCTCTTATACCTGCATGCATTATTGATTTGTTAGAAAATTTAAATATAAATTATTTTTTACCCTGAATTAAATTATATTATCTGCACCTTCAACAGGGTATAAATAAAATATAAAAATCACTCTATCTACAATTGTCACTTTTCATTTTTTTATAAAACCGGAATCTCAAATATGCGCGCGGCTTGAAATTAAAGCTTGAATATAATATATATGTAAAAATCACCATAAAACTTAACGAGTTTACTACGTGACGCGTTGTTAATCACCCATAAACTTAAGGCGTCATAACACCAGTAGCCTTTATATACGATCATCATATTTTATGGCCCCTTTTAAATTACAATTAACACCGCAGCGTGACTGTTAGCTTTAATGGAGTGTTTAAAAAAATACAATTCATCAAAACAATTTAAAAATAATTAAGAAAGACCGTTAGAAGGCAGTTCCGAATAGTGTTAACGCGATATTATTCTTTCGATTCTTTAACAGAAAAATTTATAAACAAGACCGAGGCTTAAACTTAAACTTAAAGAAGTGTGGATCTCTTGTATGTATATAGAGAGAGGATAGCCATGCTTGACTATTTCTTTACACGCAACGTAAATAGGTTTTTACGCTAGGGGGATATTTGGTAACGACCGCCATCTATCAAGCTGAGTTCTCCTCTCCCCATCCTCCTACTTACTATAGCAACTACTACATCTTTTCCCATTCGCCCTATGCCTATGAAAAAAAAAAAAAAGAGTTGGAAGGGCATATCGTCATTTGTATAAAGGCTTCTGTAAACACGTGTCGACTAGTAGCACTAGCACCCTTGATTGATGTCTATAAGTTGAAGTAAATTATTAAAACCAAGGTCTTAACTACCTCTTGTGTGTGGCCTAGTAGAGGAAATTCTAGGTTATCGAAAGGACGTTTTTGTATATTTATTCCCACTACTACCAATTATTAAAATTATCTAGTAGGGGTAGATTGAACAAACTTCGAATGATGAACGTCAGATTATGTTTACTCTCACTCTTACACTCTCTGTTTTGAGTAATGTCTTTTTGGTCATTCATGAGAGTTGGAGCCACTTGGCGCGCGCGGGCCCCTACTAGCTCGCGCCGCTTTAAATGGACCAATAAAACCAGAGAGATTCCTGTAAAGGTTAACGGGGCGATTTGGCGCGAATTCTTCAGCCATTTCCTACTATAATATCCTTCGAGTCATTTAGCTTCTACTCCTATAGGATAAAGAATAGTAGTAATAGTAGATTCACTTTATTATTCTTTAAGGGCCCCCTCTGCTCTGTAGTAGTTTTCCCGCCTTTTATTTCCCCATTCTTTCTCGTAAGTCGCTCGCGCTCCTTCTTGAAGATGGTCATTTGGAAAATTCCCCCCGTTTATTGATTTCCAGCTTAGATTATGCACCGATGAATCGAGGAGGGCTTTAATTTTAAACCAAGGCTTAAAAAAGGTTTTGAAAGGCCTTAGCTCATTATGTCCAATATTATGTTTGATATAATTCAATTCTCACGCGTAGGAACGTAATATAAGTCATAAAGGAAACAAATTCCCTTGGCTTAACCCAAGGAATTGTCGCGAAGCATTGTGGGAAATAAATTAGCTCGTTCGGTTTATTACCTTTTGAGGACACACATGTACTCTACTCGCAACTTGATATGTTAAAATTTTAACAGATGTTTATGTTTTCTGACAAAACGCTATTTCCTGTATGCTTTATTAAAAGTACCCATCGTGGGATGGCAACGCGTAAACCTACACTAAATGGAACAATGCTAAGCCTAGTTTGAATTTAAAGTAGGATTTTAGGCTTAGCTTTTAAAAAGTAGGCTTAACTCAATTTTGAATACACGTTAGGCTTAGCGGTACGTAATAACTTAATCGGGTTACGTTTGAATAAATTCTATTAGGCTCCGTGCTCGCGCGCGCGCGTTTAAACTCTACGTGGTGTCAAAGGTTAAGAAAGATAGATTTTCGCGCGCGAAATCGAGTATAGCATGCGTAATTTAAGTAGAATGACAGGAACGGGAAGGATTGATTCGTCGGGGTCATGTCATTGATATTCATCACTTTTACAGATTTTTTTTCTTTCTTTATTCTTCTTTAGATCCTATATAGCCTCTTAAAAGCTATCTGTCAAAACGTAACAAGTTCATTTAAATGTTTTCGCTCGCAGCAGAAAACTCTTTGTACAAACGAAATCGTGACTTATTTCTCATTAATCTTCCGTCTGGGTTTACCTATATTGAACCTTATAATTATTAGGCACGCTGATCAATTTTTATTCAAATTTTCTTATCGGAAGACAAAATCAAGGAAATAGACTTTGCAATATTTTCTAAATTATAGTTATTTATGTTTATGGAACGATATGTGTATAAATATTGGAAAGATACATTTATCATAGCCTAGAAGAGACAAGGAAGATGTTAACCAACTCTATGTTTTTTGGTTTTTTTTTGTAATCGCAAATACTGGCGAAGTGAGAAATCGGTATGGCTTATAGCAGACTTATGAAGAAACTAGATTCAAGCAAAATCGTATTTCATCTCTTGCTCGACCAATTGCAGCACTCTTATTGTTTTCCTAAATAGTTGAACTTTTGTGGCGTTAGAATTAATATTTTTAGACACCTTAAGTCTCATTTAATTTTGTCTTTGATATAATTAAACACGTGCCTACGTCCCAAGCTACGCAAATAATACAAACTTTGAGCCTTTGTCCAATACAAACTTTGAGCCTTTGTCCTATTTATAAGTGGTCTCTCAATTAATGCCAAAAGTCAGGATATTGTAATTCATAGCAGTCAATAAATAGTTCCGCAGTGACCTTATACTGAGGTTGAAAACAATTTAGTTAACCCATCACGTTTTATCTGAAATTGAGTTGATTCAGGTTGAGACTATATGCCGTTCATCTTTTTCCTTCAGATCAACATGGGATATATTATCCTACTTTTAGGAAAGTTGCGCGGTTGCTTTCGTTCGAAAACAAAGTTGTTAGCCCACGTGCAGCCAAGTATGATAGAGGACATCCATCATTGTCGTAGATCTTATATCCCAAGCCAATGGAAGGAGCCAATTCACTCGGGAATAACCAAACCCCCCAAAAGATCGCCTTCACTTTCTAGCCCCTTTCAAAATCGAATATCATAATTTTAGATTACTCGCATCTACTTCATATACTTTGCACTGAAAATTTTCCCCTAAAGATGACCTTAGATTTTTTCCATATGAGTAATTAAATTTTACATATCATAATTTTACAAATATATTTACACCAATAATAATAATATAAAATTGTTTTGATGGACTTAAATTTTAAACCCATAAAAATACATAGTTTCCTCTATAGCTAACTTGACTCACAGAGGACCTGACAACACTGCAGTTTAAACTGAGAGAGGGGGTGGAATTTTCTATAGCCCCTTTATTGAAAACTATCTATAGGTTAATTTGAAGATGATAACCCTGCACTCATTCATTATTAATTAATTTTCAATACATGAATTATTTTATCCTGGAAATATTCAACGCAATCAACTTTCCCATTATATATTTTTTATGCAAATTAATATTTACCTTAACAACTTAATTAATTTACTTTCAATCTACCGGAACCTCAAAATTTAATTCGCACTTAGTTATATAATAAAATAAGTATATAATCATATTCTTCTTCAACCCTTCATTTGAAGAACCAGAAACAATAGATGTAAAAAAAATTTAAATAACAAATTATAGGTCTGAGATGATAAAAATAGAATCATAATCGGAGACCGGAAAGAAATGAGTGGCAGACAAAATGTAATAATCAACCGTGAAACGTAAAAGTATTGTCTCGAAGGAGACCAGCGTTGACAGCCTTCTATCAAAACCCAACCATAACCCTCTCTTTCCCTCTCTCTCTCTGTTGAAGTTACTATTAATTTGAGTTATGCAAATTTATCTTTTTGACAATGGGTTCAGGCAACTTTTGACTAAAATAGCTCCAGGGTTTCTAATAGATATTCCTCTAATAATTTCTCGTGCAAGCCACCTAAAGCTCACCCGTTTTAATACGATGGAGTAATAACAATGGTATTGGTTTTGTACAACCTCTATTGTTGAGTCTAAAAATTTAAATAGCTAAGAAAGTTTTAGACACACATTTATTTCAACGATATTTCCGTATTTGTATGAACCATGATGAATATACTAAGGAAATATGGACCTAAAATAATCCCCCGCAACTTAGAGGGAAAATAAGGCAATGTACTTCGGGAAATTTTGGACAGAAATAAATTAGATACAAGCCGTATACCAATTATCCAATCATCTTCATCAACGAAAAAGAAAAATTACTACGTTAGAAGTAGAGGCTAATTAATTTAAGGAATAGAAACATTTTTTTCTCAGTCTTGTTATTTTTTAAAGGATGCTCCGTATTACGTTTATCACAAGCTTTATGAATACATTTATTCGGTAAGCCTTGGTTCATATTTGAAATTGAGCACGTGTTTATTTGTCACGTAAGGAAATTTTTATTTGAAATTCGTTGTTGTAAACACTAACAAATTACCCAATTACATATAAACATTAAAAATAAAAATTGCAAAATATGTACAAAAATTGTTATGAAACCAAAAAAGTAATTTGCATGAAATAAAAACATTGTAATATATGACGGAGATATATATACATATACTCTTTCAAAGCATTGAAATGCTGCCGTTATCTGTGGCAAGTATAAATAACCTCAAAGTTTAAATTTTTACATTTTGTTTCTGTGAAATGCATACACCGGTGTATTGCACACGAACATCTCTACAGGGGCTCATTGAAAATAGCTTAAAACCTTTACCCCTATAAGTCATCTTTCCCTTAAATTTTAAATAAATACTTTGATTTATTTTTCCAATCGGATAAATTTAATTTAAATAAGTTATTTAAATTTTGATTACACGGAATTATCAAGCTAATGACTTAATTAAACATAAAACAAACCAGTTACGTTTTAACCATACCACTTCCATGATCAATATAATAAAAAATATATTTACGAAATTTTCTAATAAATAAAAATAATTTAATTAACTTACCTCACAATTAAATTAATTGCGAACTAATTAATGAAGACTCAACATAATTCGAAAATGCAAGAAAAATAAAATACCAAATAAGAAACAATGGGGGAAATATACTAGGAGACGCCATATAACTTGGACAACATTGAAACTTGGAGGGTGCACCTCCACCTACACCTGCCGACTTTCTAAATTGATGGATTTCGGACTACAGGTCTACGAGAGGGCTAAAAGTAAAAGAGAAAAAGAACCCTCCTGGTTTTCTGAGTGCCGCCAAGACTCCGAGATTCCTTTTAAGTGAAAATGCGGATTTCGTGTACTTTTCTATAAATCGACTACGACTCATTGGCTTTTGCCTCGGTGGCCGCGTCGCATTGCCAAGACTGAAATACAAGCGCGCACATGGCAAAAGAAAGTGGAAAAAAGCTCAGCGGGGGACTATGAGACAGGCAGGGCCAGTGATAGGCCTGCCACACGGAGAAAATAAATAGCGTGAGGCGAAATGAGGGGAGGCTCTGGATCATTAACGGATTATATTTCATTTGGAAAACGAAATAATAAATGCGACTCGAACTAACGGCGTTTATTTAACAAATCACGTGGATGTACTTTAAATTTTATTCAAAGAAAATTCCACGTGCCATTTCTCGCGCCGAAATTCGAAGTTTGGGAAAAGAGCGTGTTTTCTTTAATGGCGTCGATTGCGAATAGAACCGAGAGATGGAACCCCGGTCGCGATAACTTTGGTGTTTCCCGCCAAATTACGGGAATCCATTCTTACAATAATATCGAAGCTATTCTCTCCCGAGAGAGCGGTGTTTTCTGGGATCTTTCTGGGATCCCTAAGCAGCGGCAAAGGCGCGATTCCCGCGCTAGGGAGGGAAGGAGGGGGGTGTTGGAGAGCGCAAAAAGGGGATCACACGGGCGCGGGGGTTGTCCAAAAATGGACCAGCCTCCCTCTCTGGTGTACGAGAAAGGGGAAAATAAGGGGCATACAGTAAAGAAGAGGGGGGAAAGCGGGCTTCGCTCAGGCGCGGGCCAAACGACAGCGAATAGCCAACCGCGCTCGAACACCACCGTGCACCCGGACTATTATTTGTGAATATTTTATAGTACCTGTTAAATGCCCCGCGGACGTACAGTCTTCTACGCATGCCTCCGTTGGTGCCGTTTCTGCCGCTACGACTTTGTGCACGTTGCTACTGGCACACGTTGATCAGACATAGTTGGTGTGGGTTAGCGCGAAATCGGCTCTTAACGTCATATCCACGTTAGAAGTTGCACTTCGCGGCTGCCGTTTCAAACCTCCACCACGAGTCGTATAGCAACGTTGAACGGCATCAAGCGCTCTTAACGACTCGTCCGAGCCCTTCTTCAACGGGCTCCTTTTTTTTAATCGAAACGAAAGAGCTTTCAATTTAGCTCGACCCAACAACAATCTCCGTAGTTGTTCCAATCGCTCGGAGTCTTCCCGAGTTCTCCCTTAAGGACCGAGTACATCGGCTGATAAAGCATTTTGCACGCTTGATTGTTGGTGTTCGAGCCTGAGGACATTACGGTAGGCATCATTTTTGCATCGCATTTCCACTCAAGAACGGGGATTTTGCACGAGGAACTGTTGTGGTGAATTTCGGCGGCGGCGCGAGATCCTAGAGCGCGCGACGAGCGCGTTTTCGAGTATATTGTGTTTGAAAAATATATTTTCACGCGTCCGTTGGCGGGGCGGCGGGGCCTAGCCTACAGGTATGGCCGGCGCCGCCATTTTCTCGCAATGTGTCACTGTCATCGATCAATCTGACGCGAGCGCCCCGGGTCAAAGCCCACCGAGCCGATTGGACGACGGCGGCCGCGTGATATGCTAATTTCTGCCGAGAGGCGGAGCCAGCGCGCGGTTAAACGACAACCCCGAAGAAAAATTATTTCCATCCAATTCACCCAAAAATTAATGATCATGAGTTCGTTTTTGATGAACTCTCCGCCGTACGTGGATCCGAAATTTCCACCGAACGAGGAATATTCGCAAGGAAACTACATTCCTACCCACGGAGCGGACTATTACGGTCCCCAACCGCCCCATCATCCTTACGGATACGGCGTCAACAGCCCGCACACCGCCGTCAGTTATGGCCAGGAAAACGGCGGATCCTCGGCCTACACGAATCACGCCAGTTCGCCACACCATTATTACCAACATTCGTGTAGTCTGACCTCTTCCGCGGGACCACCGATTCCCAGAGGTTCCGCCGGACTACCGCCGTCCGTCGACCATGTCGCGAATAGTCACAGTCCCGTTCCGGGTTTGCACGGACCTTTGCCTCAGCACCACGCGCATAGGTCACCCGTTTCGTCACCGCCACCCAACGGTGGACTGCCAAGGTCCCAACCACCCCAAACGACGTCGTCGCATCCGCCGCAACAGGGCAGTCCGGGCTTACCCAACCCCGATTGCGCCCTTTCGTCCGGCGGACAGCCAGTCATATACCCCTGGATGAAAAAAGTCCATATTAATGCAGGTGAGCACCTAAACTTTGCTCCCAACTTTTGCCCCAACTACGAAGCTCTTCGACAAAATCAAACCCCCTAAGAAAAAACCCTCGAGAAAGGTCCGAACACGAGGCCCGAAAAGCACGTGCCAATGTTTGTAGCGCGCCGATTTCTCTTCCCCCATTTCCGACGGCCATAAAAACATCCATTTCGTTAATGTCCCGTCGTCCCTTTATAGCTTCTTCCCTTCGTATATTCATTTCGCCCGCCTTTTTGTTTTGTTTTGAATGGTAGCCCGGAATTTTTACGATGCCTGAAAAATTTACGAATCGCGCGCGCGCTTAACGAGGATGTAATGGCCCGAAGATTAAACGGAAAAAACACGACAAATGGCCCCCTGTGGTAATAAATTAAGACTTTGTCAACCCAACATATAGATAGGATAACTAATTTGAAAAAAAAAGGAAAAAACAACTTATACGAATGTTTTTTTACACTGGTATCGTTTTCGAATTTCGAAACGGCCAATTTATTTTAAATTCGGTTTCACTTTTTTTTTTAGTCTACTTATATTTTCGTAATAAATCAAGACCCAAAGAAACCTTTAACGGTTGTAGCGTAGGCCCCTAGCAGCGGCGATATTGTAAGTTCACCGATCTACCATTATGGCTTTACTAGCACCACCACCCCTGTAAATGAATAGAGAGCCCCCTTTTTTGCCCATTTATTTTATATATACCACCCATTTTCGAGCTCACCGACCGAACCCGTCAACCGTAAGCCAAGATAGGCTAGGCTTTTCACTAAGGCTTAAAAACCCATCTATACTCACTCTCCCACAAAACTAGTTACTAGTTTGGCTCTTTTTTAAACAAGATATAGTACGTAACTTAACTCTAAATTACAATTTAATCACCTTTAACTTAATTTCAATTCCTCAATTGCGCTTAAACCAGATTAATTTAACTATTTGAACCAAGTTAGTTATATCGTTACCTATTTAAGGCAAGCACCTCGGCAAGAAGAAACTCTGTTGACGGCGCGAAGAGCCGAGTTTTCCCGCCAACTTCATACGATTCCGTCCACCGATCTTTTCCATGGAAACGAATCCCTTTTCAAACCCAAACTTTAGAATAGAATTTCTTTTCTAAGCTCATAGCACCCATGGGACCAATTTAAGATTCCCTAAAACTTTCTTTTCTATAGTAGTATACCCCAAAAAGAACCAGGTGTGGGAGTCGTGTATACCAAATGTCCCATACCTTATCTCGTTCGACAAAGGCTTAGTATCGTTAAAAAATTTCTGGTCACTACTACTAATACATCATTCTGACCCTCGGGTTACGCCCATTTTTAAAGATACCCTTTATCGGAAGATACCATTTGACCTTAATGGGTCCTGGTGACCATTTTAAGGTATACCATAAAATATTCTTGATTTTGCTATGATAAATACTAGAGGATACCAAAGTGGTGTATTTTTACTGGGAAATAATTGTAGGCCTTAAGTTCTGACAGTTCAAATTGAACTTAGACAGATTAGGGATCAAATTAATCAATACTTAGATTATTTTTGATGGGTAGGATAAAGTTCCCATGGTGGTCGAATCGAATAGAAGACGGAATGGCTTGCTAAAACTAAAAGCAATTGTCGAGGCGCCTAAGTTATATTTGTTAGACGTCTATCTCGAATTTTTATCACTATTAATTCAATATCCCTTCCTGTTAGGGTTAAAAAAGATTCAATTCAAATTTCAAAATAGTTTCTTAAAATTTAGGCTTACCGATCCAATATACTTTCTCTACAGCCTAAATTCAAACTCCCGCTTATTTTTGACCTTCAACTTTACCTTTTTGACCTTTTGAAAAGCCATGGTAACCCAAGATAGCTAGCGTATCTAAATTTTCATCTAAGGTACAATTCTATGAACTTCCCAAACCTTCTATAGTCCATCCATTTTTTGGGGTAAACCGGTAAAGACACCCTTGGGACCCACAGTTGGCAATGCTTGTTAACATTCGGACACAATGGTATTTCACTATCCCGTACCTAACACAGTAGGATGTATCCTCAAAAAAAGAGCACGCTGGGACCCCCTTGGTAAAGAATCCGTGAAAAATTAGCTTTCCACCCTGAAAAATATCTCCGCTTGTAAATACTGAACAACCGAGGCTTAGCAACCCAATATGAACGAAGAGCTTCGTAGTTGTTGTTATTTATACGATGGTACCGTAAATATGGTTCCATTTTATTATTTAGTTAAAATCGCTTAATTATTATTCTAAACGTGTGGATTATTTTATGTTGGATCAATTAAAATAGCGACAATGTGTCGCCCCGGATTTGTTATAATATTTAAATTTCGAATTACGTTTGTAGAATCGACACAAAAAGAAATGAGTTGAGTTTTTGACTTGGGAATCGGTTTTTAATTGGGTTATTTTCTTCGTCCGAATTTATTGTGTCTAGAATTTTTATATTTTTGAAGATGAGATAGGGTTGGTTGAGTTTTCAAGGAATATATTATATGAAAGTATTCGACCTTGGTTGGGTTAAGTACGTGCTAGCCTATACGTCTGGAAATTTCATTTCTATCTGTAATTCAACTCTCTAATAACTAGTTGGATGAAACTTCATATTTTAGAGGGTTTTGACGTTTGAAAATTGCGCTATGCAATCTGTTCGTTAAAACTGTTCCGCTTTGACTTCTTTTGAAGTTGTAAAAAGCAGTGGTAAAATTAAATTTTAGTATTTAAATTCAATAAGTTTGAATTTAGCTTTATTTTTGTACGTAAGATTATAGAAATAACTATATATAATATTTATCTTTCATAATATTGCCAATTGCAACAGTTAATAGACCAAAAAGGCAAATTTTACCTCTTAAAACAATGCGTGGCAACACCGAAATAAATGAAGCCGTATATCGATGTATGTATAAATAGTTCAAAGGTTAAAAACACCATTTAAATCGAATTAAGGCTGTAGGGGAATGGGAATGTTATTTTGAGTGTAGGGGTTTTTTTTTTCTGGAGTCGGTATATTTTCTTTCAAGTTTTTTTTCGACGTGTTTGATGATAAGCATCGCGCTAGTCGCGATGTCGACTGAAATTTTCTTAGATCCAACATAAAAATGCCCACCTTTTTCTTAAGGTATAGAAATATTTTAAGCGATTTTTAACTATCAACTTCAGAAGTATATAATATACCTTAAAGTATACATTAAGAAGTATCTACATCTATACTACGATATAACGATACTACTTCGTATATAAGGTTTTCAGCGTTGTTTACTTTGATGCGCATCGCGAGTAAATACAACTCCGAAATATTGGATACGTATTTATTATTACCCCTTAAGTAAATAGAGAGTTTAAGAAATTCGCCGTTTAGCGTCAAAGATGACGTCACGTGTTTCTCCAATTTAGGCTTAACGCTTAACAAGTTCTTGCGGTATTGAAACTTGGCCTATCACGTCTCGTTTTTCGGTTAGTTTCTTAAACGTAAATTAGTTCGAGTCGACTATATTATATGCTTCTGTCGGGGTATTTGCGCGGCGTTAATTGCGGCTCGCAAGTTTGGCCGTAATGTTCCGTCCTTTCCATTATCTTATATCTTTGTTCTTTGTCGCCGTTTTCTGATGGGCGCGTCTTGCACACAGCGAACGGAGCGTTCGCGGGGATGGAACCGAAACGCCAACGGACGGCGTACACGAGGCATCAGATTCTCGAGCTAGAAAAAGAGTTCCATTTTAACCGGTACCTGACTAGAAGACGACGGATTGAAATCGCTCACGCGCTCTGTTTATCCGAGAGGCAAATTAAGATTTGGTTCCAAAATAGGCGAATGAAATGGAAAAAGGACAATAAATTGCCTAATACCAAAAACGTCAAGAAAAACGCTCAGAAGCAAGCGCAACAACAACAAGCGCAACAGCAACACGCGCAAAATGCCATTAACCATCAGGACATGAGCGGTTTGGCTCAAGCCTCGCCCGCGCAGGGACACGGTCTCTCCCACGCCCCTCAAATGGAGCCCAAAACCGAATACGGATTGACGGAACTGTGACGTTCGTAGATCGTTAAACATTCCTACCACTCGGATAGGCTTATTCTCGATAAACAGAAACAAACAAACAAATGTTCTTCTTCGATCTTAAACAAACAAATAAACAAACGTTGCCCCCCTCCCCCAAAAACCGTACCGTACCACGTAACTTCCTAATGGAACAACATGTTTGCCAACAAAGTAATTAATACCCCTAATTAACAACCAAAAAACCAAACCCTAAAATAAATTCGCGCGAGTTTCAAACACTCTTTCTTTCCTTATTTTCAAATTAATTTCAACGACCACATCTTCGAACTGAGATGTTTTCCATCCGAGGGGCTTACAACAAAATTCTAAATTAAATCAGGTGTAATTGAATGTTCGCCCCTCGTAATATTATTATTATTTACTCTCAGAAGCGCGAGAAAGTGTCCCTTACCCGGAGAGAAAAAAATGCTTACCTGTAATTAACATCTAATTTTAATAACCTATCCCACCTTTATATAAAAAAAACAAATAAACAAGCCTAAAATGGTATCTGTATACCACAAAAAAATAGCCAATCGGAATGAGGAGGTATAAATAACGTCGGACATGGCGGCAAAACGTGTATCGTCCCATGCCGCTGAGAAAGTTTTAAAAATGTTGTTAAAAACATGAAAAAAAAACAAAAAACAAACATAAAGTAGTCTTCTACATTTCAAAAAAAGAAATAAACTTCGTATGTAATATAAAACAAAAAAAAAACAATTAACGATAATTTAATAATTAACGTGTGCAATTAATGAAGGAATCGCGGTTTAAGTTTACAATTCGTACAAAGTGTCAGGGGTTTTCTATTTCCATTTCCATGATGGGCGCTCAAAATAACTTTTGCAGAAATCTCGGTTAAATTTAATTACGCTCGTTTAATTAATGATTTAAAGGTAAATGACAACGCTACGTCCTAATTGCATCGGCTCGTTAAGTTCACTCTTCATTAAATAACTGTTATTACTAATATAGATTTTTCTCTATTGCCCTCGACCATGAGGGACTTTCTCTAATTTTTCCCTAAACGTTATGTACTACTATCTTATAGTTGAGTACTTAACAAGGCCGCGGGCTAATCGGAGAATGTTAATTTTTGCAATTTATTTCTTTTGCCATTAAGACTTACGATGCAATTTTTACTATGAGACAAGGGTTGTTACGACGCTGAATAATTTTAAATCTTTTTACAGTCAAATTGGAAAATATTTTTAGGAATATTTGTTTTTTAAAAATCTTCGTAACTTTCTTAATTGTGGTCCAAATTTGATTAAATTAGGCTCAAATTAAAACGCGAATCAACCTCTATCTTATAATATTAATATTATTCGTATATTTAAAAGTATATTTAAATTATTAAATTAATTATACGTCAAATTAACACGGTTAAATTAAAAAAATATTAATAAATATTTGTTTTTTAAATTTTTTAATAACTTTTTTAATTATGGTCCGAATTTGATGAAATTGAGCTCAAATTAAAGCACGAATCAACCCCTATCTTATAGTTTAAATTTAATTATCCTTACATTAATTCAAATTAACCCGCAGCCTAAAGTATAGTTTAGAATAACCAATAGGGCTTATAGTAATTAATTTCAAAATTCTATCGACCAACCAATAAATTCCTGACGACGAATTAAAGATATTTAAAAACACGGCTACTATATAAATATAAAAAATTGTAGAAATATTATATACTCAGCCTTTTAGAATAGGCAAATTTCGAAAAATACTCTATGTAATTTTAAAACCAATATTGTCTCAAAAATGATGAAAAAAAATTATATATATAGATATATATATAATTACAAAAAAAAAAAGAAAAGAAAATCCCCTCGCGAAATTTTACCACCGGTTAGATTTAATTAATTTGGCATTATTCCTTAATTAATATTCTAGTCCCTTACGGGTTAATTTTAATTTCTGAAACGGTACACTTTGATTTATAGAAATAATTCATTCCAAGAGAGAGAGAGTCGCCATTTTGTTATTTATTACAAAAAAACCACCAAAGTTTTATCAGTATTAAGAAAGTAAAAAGACATAAAAAATAAATAATTCATTATTCATTTTCGTAGTTAATTTAGATAATCTAATCCAGGGATTTACATCACCATTACACCGAGTTATCTGTCAATAGTTTGTCTCATTTAGTACTGTATACGTTATCTTATTTAAAAGGCACTTTTTCAAACTATGAATAATTCAATTCTCCCATGAAAAATTCAGGTTTTCGCTTTATAGCTTCTCTGCCGATTTATAGTTGTAACAAAAATGTTTGTTTACATTCGAAATTTTCAACTAGTTATTTGTCAGGCGCGCGCCATTGTCCTTACCAGAGACAGGGTGACCTTCGACCCTTAATATCTCAGGCCCCTTATATAACCAGGCTTCGTTCCAAAACATCTATCTTTAAAATATCTTTAATTACCATAAAAGAAATAATTATCGAAAGCTGTTAAACCATAACGACATTCGCTCCATCCCAATTAAGAAGCTGTACATATTCTAGGGAGAATTGAATACATTCTTAACAATGTTAAGACGTGAAATAGTTCCTTTTTTATCCCTCCTATATATTCTCCAGAAAGATTCATGAGCGACAAAAAGAGCCCGGCCACTTTTAGAATGTAGTCAGGGGCTCGTGAAGGGGATCTAGTGGGCAGTTTATAACGCTAAAACGCGGAAAAGCCGCTGCCGCCGAAGCCACGATCATGGGGGGAGAAAATAAGGACTCGCCTTCCCTTGCCTGGGGGGCTATTCTGTAATTTTCTTAGATGTCGATCTCGATCTCGAAGCGAACACGATCTCGAAGATAGCCGTATCGATCGAGATCCTTCTCGAACGAAAAATGGTATTCTATAACATGTATCGTTCGAGTTCGATACCGGAGTTCTCGATCTTCGAGAACAGCATAGATGTCGAAAGAGTAACGCACTTCCGTTTCATGGGACCAATCATAATAGGACTCTAGGAGGCGCGAAACTTGAAACTATTATTAGCGGACGAAAAAATAAGATCGTTTATTTTTGTTTAGGATGTGAGTGTTTAGTTTAATTCTTGCAGGTTTTAAGCGATCTAATTTGAAGTAGGATAGACAGTACAAAAATAAGTATTTAAAAGTAATTTGGCTAATACCATATTATTATTTACATAACCATAACCTATGATCTACAGGCTAAAGATTTTATTCGACTGCTCTAAACGTATAGATTTATCTCTAACTAGTAGCAAAGGGGCATAACATTAGTGTTACTTTTTCGACCGCCATTTTAAAAGATGACGGCACGTTAAACCCGAAAACCCGTAAGACACTTTTTATTTTTAGTCGAACGGTTTCGAGAGTAGGACGTTATTCCGAAAGGATAGTTATATTTCTCCCCGCCTTTTTTCAAGATGGCCGTGCATTCAAGCCATATTTCTTGATGTGCACCTACGACTTAAGAGTAACGTCCCTGCATAAATTTCAGCATCGTTGCCCGTCGGGACATCTTTGTTACTTTTTGGGCCGCCATTTTAGAATATGGTTTTAAATCATACCCCAAAACTCACAAAGCCTGTATATTTGATACCGTGTACCGGTGTACCTAATGTTCGGGGAATCAGTTGAAAAGCGCAGACATTATTCCACATTTCTTGCAGCATTTTTCAAGATAGATTAAAAGCAATTTATTTAACGTCCCTGCAAAATTTAAGGGGGACTGTTTGGCCTGGGCGTTAACATTACAACACCAGAGGTATATATGAAATTTTATATACTTCTGACAACACGGTGTCTTCGTAAAATTCACCTAATAATTTCTCTAGCTTGAATATCTAACTCAAAGCGAGCTAAATGTAGAAGGGCAGCTATTTACACTAAGATTAAAACTCATGAAAGAAGGGTTACTCGAAACGAAAAGACGATCTCGACAGCTACTACCCTGTCGATATCTAGTTCGACAACTTTGTCGATAATCGAGATGTTTAAGTTCGACAACTTCTTACAGAATACCATTTTTGTGATTTTCGAGATCTCGGTTCGAGATCGAGAGAGATGTCGATCGACAACTTGCTTTCGAAGCTTACAGAATAGGCCCCCTGGCCTGCAGGCCTTACCCTCGGAGTCCTTAGCCTTAGGCACGCGGGGGCTCGAGCCCCGCTCACGGCCCTCGCTCATTCTCTCTAGCTCGAGCTTTTTAGAGAACGATTTATGCCGCCGTTATCGAGATGGTATAGCTATAGCGATTCGCCGGCGATTTGAAATATGGCCCCTCGTTTCGGGCCGTTGAAACCCCGCCATTCGTCTATTCTAAGGAGCATCCATTGCCGCCGTTTATTATTACATCACATTCTTTCCGCTGTTTTTCTAATAATAAACATATTATTTAGTTCCGTTGATAAATTAAAAATTAAAGTTTCAGGTTAGATTTGTTATTTACATTATTAAAAAAATTAAGTACAATTATCAGTTTACAACTTTAAATCATTCGGTAGCTAATTAATTAAGTACGCTAAAACACATCGCACAAAGCGCAATTAATTAATTAATTGTTCATGACAAAAATTAATAGCCATATTTAAATAGCCAATTAAGAAAATTAAACAAAGTGTGCCGTGTTTAGGGAGGGACTAGATAGATAACGCGTTGTTGTTAATTTAAAAAGTTATTAGTAATTGATTTATTGGAGAATTAAGAATACCTCATTTCAATTTTGTTCCACCCCCACTCCCCAATTTAAATAAATAAATAAATAAATAAATAAATAAACAAACATATAAGTATGGTGTGTAGAGCCCGCGTGACGAATATTTTATTTTAGGAATGTTCAGCCAACCAAATTTCTTTATATTACGGTCACTTAATTTCGTCCCCAATAAACTAAAACAAAAACCGCAAGTGTGAATTAATTAAATTAAATTTGACACTGAAATTAAAATAAATACCAAAATTTAACAGTTGTTTCCTTTTCGAAACAAATTAATAAACATTGTATATTTTTTTCTGACAGATTAAGAAATTAGAAAAATATGTAAATATTTACTAAAAAGAAAGTAAATTTTAAGTTGACAAGATCAAAATTTTATTTCCTCAAAATTTATTTTCCGGTTTTAGTTGTAATTATTTTATAGATTCGACTTAATTAGTGACGTAGAATTTCATCGGCCACAATCTTAATTAAATTATTCTGACGTCACTCTAATTTAGGCCTAATAATTTTGCCTAAAAACCTATTATAAAGTTCGCGAAATCGGGGGTAAGTTATATTTCTGTTTTAAGTTAATATCCGTATTCGAGGGTAGAAGTGTTTTTCGATCGATTAAAAAGAAAAGTGCAAATAAATTTTGTTTTTCGTTAACAAATCGCATCCCAGCAAAAAGTAAAAAAAAAATATGTTTCTTTTACGTTTGTTTCACATTAAAAAACAATCAATTTTCATCACTTAACACGTGACATCGGTGTGCGCGAGAAATCCCAAACCAAACCAAACCAAAACCAATCCATAATTCAAAATAATTTCAAATAAATATTTTGAAAGAAAAATAAACATCCGCGCTCGAGGAGAAATTAAAGATCGTGTAAAAATGTGTATTATATTTTGTTTTTTTGTATCGTATCTAAAAAAAAAACAAGACAAACAAACAAGTATAATGAACTCGTGAAGGAAGTTAAAAATGTAGTAAATACTACACTACATTAACTTCAAGAAAAAAATAAATATAACACGTTTTTAAAAAACATGAGACTGAATTTCAAAAAATAAATAAAAAAATTAATAAATAAACCAAACCGGGCTTCATTAAAAGCAATCGAGCCAATTGTATTATAATTAATGATACTCAAATTATGCGCGAAATGTACTCATCAACACTCTTTAAGTACGGAACATGATTTTTCCAATTTAATTTTGGAAACAATTAAAACGTGCGTTTGAAAAACAATATAGTGTTTTCGGAGTGTGTGACAACTTAGTTATATATATATAAAAACCTCGTGCAGCTTTGAGAAAACAAACAAACAGTTTCTTCTCTAAATGTATGTACTTTGAGTTTTAATTTCTCTCAATCCCCCATTGTTTGTTTATTATTTTGTGGCTTCATTAGATCGAGCCGCAGATCATATAGTGTGAATAGACTTAATACTGTGATAGTTATTATATATATATTAAAAAAAATCATCTAGATGATTTTTTTTTTTCATTGAGAAGAAGTAAGATTTTTTTAGTGTAATGAAATAATTTTTTTTTCTTCCGTTGTTATTAATTATACTATTATATATATCTTTTAAAACTCTCTTAATTGAGAATTTAGGATATATAAATAGGTATTATATATTAAAAATGAAAATGATGATTGTAGCTTATTTATTCGTTGAATGTGTTAATTACTAATTACCAATTTTTGTAATTATTAAATTACATAACTTGGTGCTCACAGAATAAGTAATATTTTTTTTTTCAGTTTATGTTAATTTTTTTTTTTTTCATTTCGTTGTTATCAAATTTGACAGGCCGAGTTATAGTAAAATTAAAAATCTAGTAATTTTAAAAAATTAAGACCAAAACATTAATTAGTTAACTAATTTAATTCAACAACTATAATTACAGCTACGTGTAATAAATACAATTAAGAAGCAATAGCCTTAAATCATGACTGTAAATGTGTGACGAAGAGGCTATATGTCAAAAAAGATTTTTTTTCTTATAAATTAAAAAACGGTCAAAAACAAAAAACAATTTTTCAGTTTTTAATTATTTTCATTTCTGGCCTATATCAGGATCAGCCTATTTGGGAAAGATACTTACTGTCTTACTAATTTATGATGTTGAAATAAGTTTATAGGGAAGCTGACTGCATATATCATAAACATCAGTTTATTGCCAAAATCCTTGTAATATATATCATTTTAATTTCTTAGAGGAAATGAAATTAATTTTATTTTAAACGTAAACCAGGTACTGTTACTATATTATTAATAATACTAATTTGCATACGTTATGTCGCCAAATCACCAATTTAATTTATACCCTTAAATGAAACCGAATATTCACGCAAATAATTTATTAACACTGCAGGTTAATCCGCTCATTAATTTTCATCATTATTGCGCTATAAACTATGTTTTTTATTTCCCGCCCTTTTAAGAGAGGCGTGTGTATTTTTTTTTTTTTTAATTTTCTTTTTATTTTACGTAAAACTTTGAAACTTGTTTTCAAATCTAAATTTTTCGCGGAATCTCTGTTCTTAAGATATATATCCCAAAACGTAACGTAACGGTGTGGCGCGCATTTTACAACGGATCAGATGGCCCCCGTTAAGACATTATTGCCACGAGATAACGAAAAAATTAGGGGGTTGTACCTTATAGGTTCGACTTCTTTTTTGGCGTTGGTTGGAAGTTTTTTAACGAGCGATATTAAGGCCAAGGATATATCGTAGAAAAACTAGTCAAACCAGTTGCTCTGCATTGCGAACAAATTAGCGCATTGCTTTTTTAAAAAGATTTAAAACAAAAAGATCCCCTTTGTTTCTAAAATGTGTAAAGGTTTAATTTGTAATTTAAGACTCGTTACTTGGCAAGTGTTTTCGCTACAAAAATTGCCAAGTGTATTTTTCCTCCTCGTGTATTCACTAATCACGTGGATAAACATCACGCGCCAAAATAAAATTTGAAAACTAGGCTTAACAACAACTGTTAACGTAGCGCGTGACAATAGTTGCAACTTTTAAAGCGCGCGAAACTTATTTCACAAAGCACGTGGAAATTAAAAAGTTCAAAACCAAAGGCTTAACAAATTGTTTTCAAATTTCAGTATTTGGTTTTGTCTTTTCCGTTGCAAACCGTTATATCTCTGGCGACTCAATTTAAGACGCGTATATAATAATTACTAGTTGGGGAAGAACACGTGCGCCTGTGTTTAACTAGTAAATAAATAAAATATCATTAATAACGAAAATGAATTTGTAGCGTAGCTAGCCAAGTTAATGAATGGTAATGCCCTCTAATGTACACAATCATATGGATGGTATTTATTAAGGGGAGGTCTACCACTACCACCACCACGACTCCATGGAGCATTTTTCCTCATAGCTCTAGGAGGGGTTTAAATGACATTATTAACACGTAGCCGATAAAAATGTATGTACATACGTATTATCACCGCTATACTTTTCAGCAGCTACGTTTGTGGCGCGACTATTAGGAGACCACAAAATTTATGCCTGTGGCTGAAATAATTGGCGAAAAAATCGGCCTGTTGCACACGTCTATTGGGTTAACTTTACCCAAAGAGCCAAAGACCGACAGAGAAAGAAGAAAAAACCGATTAAGAACTAATGAATTTAAGGGATATTACGTCGGCTTAAGTCGATTATGAAAATGTATTAACTTTTTCTTCCTTCTCTTAAGGGAGTTTTTTACGCCATTCATCAATTATTGGTTTTTGTTTACTACCTGCTCTCAACAATCTTAAAGGGAGGGTGAAATAATCAGGGACTTTATTGGGTTGATGTTTAATCTTATAGTCTAATTCGGCTTCTAAGTAACACGGTTTTCATAAGCCTGTTCTGGTAGATATATACCCTTTTTAAGCCAAATTATATTGAACTCTTGCTAAGCCTAATTCTTGTTATAGTTAACCCTTGTTCCTTAAGCCAAATTATATTGAACTCTTGCTAAGCCTAATTCTTGTTATAGTTAGCCCTTGTTCCTTAAGCCTAATTCTTCGACACTCCTTGAACTTTAAACTCCTTTATATTCGCGATTTTTCACGTGCTCCAAAAAGGCGCAATATTTTCTATTTTTTCTAAGCAAAATCTATATCTGTGTTTCTGTAGGAATATGATCAGCCTTATTTTTCGGACGTTTTAACGTTTGATTTTTTTGATGCTAGCCAGAAAACGTTTTCCGCCAAAGGGTGGGGGAAGCCAAAATAAGAGGCTGAATCCATTTTTCACATTACAAATTTTGTGTCGAGCACTATTTAAGTGATTCCCCCGAGCTATTTGTCCGTGCTAGCGAAGGCGATTTCTCAACGGTTCAGGATATATGACCCCCTGAAAATCGATCCGCCATTTATAAACCAAACGGGGGAGGAGATAGGGGACAAAAAACGGTTCCGTTTTTTAGCCATGTTAGGCCGGGACTTTGAAAAAAAAAAAAAAAAACTGCCACATATAGTTGCTGTTTTTAGATAAGCAACGGTTTAAAGGTCGGCCGATATTTACGTAGAGGCTGACAAATTTTATTTTTCCCATCTATATTCAAGCAGTTCGGAGAAACTGTGTTGGTACGTTATTGATTCTGATTTTGTTATTTCAATACTACTCTTATAGGGATAAGGCTTAGCTTTCGTGTTGAATTGTTAAGCCTTTGTCATACTTCATACCTATCTTAGATCTTAGCATCAATGATTAGCGAATGCTGTCAGAATTCAGTAAGCCTTGGCTATCTAAATAAGCTATGAGTTAGGCAAGTTTTAGAAGACATTAGACATTAGGGTAAGCCTTGGTCAATTTATAGCCACAGGGAAATTTACACAAGTTAGTGTGTACTTAGATCAATTTGGTTGAGGTACTGGTTGGTGTTTCAAAGTTGGAAGAAACCCAGATACTCTGTAGCTGATCTATTAGTAAATACTTGGTGTTATCTTAGCCAGTGTTTAAAAAATCGTCTTTACACCTTTTAACCCGTGTTTTTTTTTCTTTTTCATGTTATGTCTTTGAGCTTTTAACAAAACGCGGCGGTGGCTAGGGTTCGCTTTTAGCAGGTGGTTTCTGTTTGTTATTCATCATTCAGCTCACGCTCATTTTCTCTCTTCTCCTTTTAGTCGGCTTCGGGTGATTTACGAGAGGTCTCGGGCAACCAGATTAGACTCCAAGCTCCGCACGGGTTCGCTCATTAGCCAAACGCTTTACGCCAGAAACAATTCAGAATTAGCCTACGTAGTAAATAACCAAAGAAGACTTAGGCCTTTGCATGCGTGAAGAAAACGCGCGCATGCGTTAAGGACAACAAGAACAAGAAAAAAAAAGTCTCGTGGAGGACCCACTACAAGAAGTCCTACTATCATAGTAAGAGTGAAATTTCTTTTATACATCTTTTAGTAGATAAGAAATGGGGAGTTGAAGACAGTCATGTTCGGTTAGTATTATGTCCTTAAATAGTGGACATTTGAATATTTTAATTCTTGTTGACTTCACTGATTCGTTTTTGGTAAGAATGAGGGCGTGAACAGTTCATTAAGACATTCATGTTGGGTTAATCTGAACTTTAATGGCGGACACTTTTACGTAAGTGTTAAGTGACGTCACATATTAGGGATAATATCCGACCTCTTTATGAAAATCGGGTCTAGACAGGTCATAGTAGAAAAAAAGCAACCCATATAGGCTTGGATTATTCACATACCATTTACATATACGGTCTCATATTTCAAACCATATTTCTGGGGGACCCAACCAAAAGTTGGGATTATATACGGGGGTATACCCAAAGCTTCCGAAGTTGAGAGGCCGTTACTGATACTCTCTATTTATAGAATTGGTATAGCCATGAAATCCCCCTGAAATCCTCCTCGGCTAGCTACGTCCCAATAGTAGCTTATAACGACAAACTCGTGTCCCATATACTAACCCCGGCCCCATGTGATTTAGTCGCGATTTAAAATCGGTGGTGAACAGTCGACACGTAAAAATTTCTGGATATCTCTGTTATATCCTCGAAATTCAACTATACTACAGTCTGCCTACCTGTATTTGGTTCCTTGAAACGGGGTAAGGACTTTGAGGTCTTTATATATGTTTATCTATTTAACCATTGCGGTTTTAAGATCGAGTGAAATTTTGATCAGACGCGAGGAGAGTAGGGGACGGAGGAGGCTTTGGAATTTTGGGAACTCTGGATGGAACTCAAACCGTATTCGTATACGGTAATAAGGCTTTACACTGCTGTCTTGCCCGCGTCCAAAAGCCACCAGGGCATACTGGGACTACTCGGGAAGGAGCTAAGAGTACAGGAATGGGATTTGGTGGTATTTGCGCATCGGTTAAGCTAGAAGGATGGTTGAACCAGTTGGATTTTAGCTTTTGATATCCCTGGTCTAGCTGCTATGTGGTAATCGTGGTCGAAACGTTTGGGATTTTGAAAATGAGTGTGAAATATCAGGGAAAAGTAAGGGAATATTAAAATTGTCACCAATCTGATTCTTTGAAGCTTCCCAATATGGTTCCTTCAACCATCTCTTCAAAGCCCTTTGTTGAAACGAATCAAATATTTAGCATTGGAGCTAGGCAATAGTTACAATAGCTTTTCCTTAGGGTGCTGCATGCCCGGTATATATGATGGGATGAAATATAAAATCTCTGACCGCTGGCTATAATACCGAACACGTTGATGTCCAGCTCATATAGTAACTCCCAAAGCGAGCTAAAGTAAGCCCTAGTGGCATTGGATACTTTCCAAGTTGCTATATATGAAAGTATTTTGCCATTAGTGTCTGTACGAATTTAGGGATCCTTGTCCGACACCCCTTGGTCATAGAAAAGATAGCGTCGAACGAAGAAGGACAAAAGTCCGAGCCTTGGTAAATCCTCCCCGCGGCGTGCCTCGCGTTCGGAAGTGAAGGATTTATGGCATTGGCAATTGATCTCTGCGGAATTTTAGGTACGAGTCACCCAACGGCAATGACAACGTTGGCGCAATGTCCTGCAAAAGCGCGCGCGAATTCGTCGAAAAGGTTGCGCCGCCGTTGCTGCTGCTGGGACTCGAACAGCTCACGCGACTTTGGATGTCTTTTGATTTATGATGCTAGATTTATCTCCTTTGCCTTAATACGGAATGAGAAGGCCAGGGTCGTTCGGTCGGTGTATGACCCATTCCACCCTTTATATCCCCTGCATGCTCTAGCTTTTAAAACTATAGGGTTCAGACCCTATGAATGAAACTTCGTAGTAATTACTATATGGGGTGCTTGCCCAATGAATGGTACAGTTCGGAATGTTCTTAGATTTTTGGGAAACGTAACGATGGGGCCCCTCTCTTTGGAAATTGAATCTCTTTTGTTCAAAGAGAATAGAGATAAAGATCGTTGAGTATTTGGCAAATTAAAGATGGCGAAAACCGACCGAAATTAGGAAATATATTAGAAGTAAATTAATTCGAAGGTAACATTCAACCCCTATCAACAACAGACTGAAAAGCTTGTAGGCACTTCTCTTCGATTCGGTTCATTCATTCAGTTCCAAACGTGCAGAGATGCTCTAATAATATATTTGCAACCCTGAAGCACATGCGGTTAAAGTGAACAACCCATCGTAGGAAATTTCTCTAGTCCCTTTCAGCGCATGCGCCCGGGGTTGTGGGTTTGATATCTTCATGGTAATCCATTAATGGATTAACCCACTAATTATTTATTTCTTCCTTCAATCTTCACTGATACGAAGGAAGTATATGGGGTTACGTAGTAAACAATTATACCTCAATAATCAATTATTTTAATTACGGTAACCTTTAAAAGAAGCCATCACGGTTGGTTGAATGATTTAACGACGTTTTTTTCTTTTTCTTTATTTCTATTTCGAATTTATTTCCCTCCATATCCTAAGCTTAGACTGTAGTCCCTAAATTCGTGATATAAGTCCTACACTACGAGGCGTTCCTAAGTGCACACACACAAGCGCGTCATGCGCTAGGGTTTTTGGGTGGCTGCGTGGTACATGCATGCAGTTGGTTCTTTAGTTTTCGGGCGAGACACGACGTGGTCGAAAAAAAGAAAAGACAAATTATTAGTTAGAGGACCCCGAATACCACGTGATTACGATTCTCACGTAATCGAGCTCAATACGTAAGTACAGTTTTCGAGGCGAAAATGGGCGACCCTCGTGCGAATTTCGAGACGAACTCGTGCATAATGAGACCCCCTTTTTGCTAACCCCCCTCCCCTTCCACACTCCTCTTCGTTCTAAAATTCTGTATCCAAATTTTCTACCACTGGGACGTGCATGAATTTATATAATATTACCGTGAAACACCATGTAGGAATGGACCAAATTAAGGATATGCCCTATGTGATTATTAGCGTTGTTAATTAGTTATTCTTGGGTGTAATGGTTCATTCTTAGATGAGAATATATTAGAGGGAAGGAAATTGTAGAAAAGAAAGTGGGTTTGAAGTTTTGCAGCAAACGAGAGGAAACTTATGGATGGCGGAATATATAGAATTAAAGGATGTCTGTGAGAGTTATAGTAGGGTTGGAGGTGGAAATGGGGGAAAGGCTAATTACCGGCACTAATCTAATTCCCGAGCTCTCTACGCCCGGCTTCCTAAGGCGCGGCCAGCCAAGCTCATGCACGACGCACTTTCGCTCTCCTCTCTCCTGAAATGTTACAATACAGAAATTCAAAGTATTTAGACTTGGTATTATTATCATCCTAGAAACCCCTTTTGTTCTCGATCCCAAACCCGTACGATGGATACCAAAAGTATATCCAACTTTGCAGATCTAATTTTCCTACAACCTAACCGTGCGGTATTAACACATCTTTTGCCTGATTACATTTTCCCTTGTGAACTTCAATTTATTTTGAAGAATTTCTTAACTTAAACAACCAAAATGTTTTTGATGAAAATATGGTTTCATAGCCAAGGTCTCGTGACTATACACTCTGAGAGGCAGTGCAGAGTAATTATTTCTAGGCCAATAATGACGACCACGTGGCATTCTGATATCTATGATAATGATATGGATTTAACATTATGATGCGCGAGCGTTCAGATTCTCTGTGTGTGTTTAGAGACGAGTGAGCTTTTGTTATAGCTCGTGACATTGATGGAAGGACTTGAGGTCTTCCATCTTAGCTCGCAGACAGTAAATGAACTCAACGACGACGAAGTACTTGCGGTGCATGGTTCACAGCGTAATCCGCGTTACTTTATACGTAACAAAATATCAATAATGGTAAATATTAGCTCTTCAAACGGAATGCAGGCATGTAAATTTATTTTCTATACTTGGTTATTATTCCCTTATACGCAACTTTGATATTATAAAGTTATAATCATTTCTAAAATTAACCCAATGGGAATTTAGAACATTGAAGTTTTGAATCAATTACACGTTGAACTAATACTTACACGAATTGAATCAGTATCGCGATATATTCATAATCAATAACTAAAAATGTACCGCCATAAACTTATAAGTGCCTTGGGAAAGGGGATCTTTATGAGGATTTATTTGGATAAACTATACCGCAACTGTTTATTCCATGGAAACCGCCGAGAAGTCATTCCAAAATCCAAATTGAATGGAAAAGAGCTAGATGCTAGCTGCTAGCAACGCGACGCAACAGAGGTCGTCATAAAGCCCAGCTCGGGCGTCGCATTATAAGCTTTGTAATAATAATAAATTGGCGCGTAGCTAAAGGGCTCCTGTTACACCTTGGCCAAGGATACGTCCGTTTACTAAAAGGCTAGCTATATAGTACAAACAATATTATATTATATATATAATTTCAGTAGGGCCCGCCAAGGGCCGCCTAATTTGAGTGGGGTATACCCGGCTTCAAATGGCCAGAGACGTACGTAGTTCTGTTCAAGTACTAATGGAGCAGCGGAGTATATGAGTATACATCGAGAGCGAATTAGTCCAGCTAGGTTTTCGCCAGAAACTTATACTATAGCCTCGGTGTGGTCATTATAATAACGAACGCGTATACCTTCTACCACGCGCTTTCCCCCCCCCCACTGCCCCCCCGGCCCCGACTCCCATAGTCTAAATATTAGGGAGGCGAAATTAATATCTCCCCCTCCTGAGGAAACTCTAGCTCGAACCCTTTTCAAAGTTCTACACCCAGTGTGTGAACCCCATCATACCCCGAGATATTATTCCATTTAGAGTTAGTATTATATAGTCTCGAACCTAGAGTAATATCCATTATACTCAGGGACTAATGGCGAGACAGAGTGCACCACCATACACCACGCTCAACTTTTATTTTCTTACTGAAGTTTAAGTTAGGTGTATGTGTATAGAGATAAGACTTTAGATTTGCTGTGTAACAAAAGTTTCAAGTGCTGTTGTTTTGAAGGGTTTTTTTTGTGATTTTTTAAAGGTATTGTACATCTTCTGAATGGTGTATATTAAATTTAATTTTTAAGCGTATATAACATCATTAATTTAATAGTTATCGATAGGTGCAAGGGGGTGTTAATAGTTTGCTAAGTATAATCAGACTAACTTAACTTAGCCAGTCAATCCTTTAACGCCTTCACTTATGAGACAATCTGAAGAAATTGCGTAGTTCATAATACAAAGCCCACTGCGCATTTGATATTATTTAATTACTGCCGCGTTTCAAAGGCATCTGTCCATGTAACCTTTGAACTTCATGGACGCGTTTCATTATAACTTAGGTTGTTAAACATCGCGAATTTTTAGATAAAACCAACCCATGCATTTTTTTGGTCTCTCTACTTGGATAACCCACGCCTATTGGTTAGTTTTCCCGAGTTATCATCATCCACGTACGCATTTCCAGATTTTTAAGTTATACACCTTATCAATCAGGATGAAAGTCCTTATCTTACCTGTCAACGATTCTTCGGAATGCTCCTTAGTACACACTCCATCTTTAAGTGTCAGAAAGACATCTTTTGACGAATATAAAAATCGTCCATGTCAAATAAAATCCAGTCTTGATAAAATTGAACATATCTATCTATATATATATATATATAAGTTAAACACCGAACGGAATAAAAAATTGACACAACTGGCGTCCATGGTGGACAAGTACTTTTTGCAACTAGGGGCCCCAAATATCTCTCGTAGCAAACCAAACCAAAGCAAATCTAACTCTCAATTGAAAGATATTGTGGGGGAATTGCAGATGACGATTGGTTCTCTCTGCGTCTATAAAAGGAATCAAAGCAAGCAGACCTCGAAACTGGTCTCCCCATGACCATAGAGTCACCACTGGAATTCAGCCCTCCCCGTGCGGTTTAAATGTTGAAGACGCTTTAGTTTGTAGTCGTGGGGGGAATTTGGGAATATCTTGCAACGGAAACGCTCGATTTCCACGTTCGTTTAGAACCGATTGTGTTGTTTGTCTGAGTAGAGATACGTATACATGCGGAAAAAATTTGGAATGGGTTAGAAGAAGAAGGTGGTGGTTCATACTGTAGATATATTTTTTTCTTGCTGGGGCTCTCTCTGGCTCGCTATCTTTAGGAGCCTTCTAACTAAGTGAATAAAGGAATGGGCTGACCCCGGGGGAAAGAAGACCGCAGCTGACCTGTCCAAAAATACCATTAATAATCGTCCCCAGGACAGTATACTTCGCGTTTACACCCCTCTATCTCGCGTCGTCTACTTTTCTATAGCTGATGTAAATTATTTGAAGTAAAATATTTTCATCACTGTAAAGGAAAGTTAATTTTCTTGAGACATAAGACATGAACTTGCTTAAGGATCGAGTTTCTCAAGGTGGGTGGATACTCTAGTAAGCTCGCCTCGCTTGTACCATGACGACCATCATCGCAACACCAAAGGAATTGATTTTGTTTCTTAATAACCCAATAGGTCTATTAACTTCAATAAACGTACTTCGGTCAATAACTATACCCAATTTTTACGGGTAGGTGGATCAGGGTGTATGGAATCATGGACCAGATGTGATACTTTTGACTTGGCCATGGCTTAGCTTAGGGGGATTCTTAAGCTAGTAGAGCTTCTTTGCCACGTACCAACCAAACATCAAAAGTTATTTGAAATTCTCCACCATGAACCAAATCATCCTTCTGTTTGCTAGAGTTCGAGTTCGCGTTTGCCAACAGCACCACCACAATCCTGTCCTGATTTCAACCTTGACTCGTGGATACTAGCTAGATTCGCGATGTATTATAGTCGAGGTGGCCAAGTGACATTGTACTTGGCTTCAAATCCCCCAAGAGACGGACTATATTTTCGCGAAGAAAACCGTTTTCAATAAATAGAGAAAACGTGAATAATATTAATGATGTGTCATTCTCCGTTCATGTCATATTTAAAAGGTATAGATATATATATATACGTATAGAAAAAAATATTTTCTACGAATATATATGTATGTACGTATTAGAATTGGGACTCTCAACGTTCCTGGTGAATTTATACTATAGAGAAGATAGATTCTTGACAACGTCACACTATATTCCTTGATAATAAATAACCTAAAAGTCTAACGGCGGACGGGTTTGTCTCGTGAATATCGTCGCGAGCTTCGTTTTGGCGGGAAAATCTAATCTTAAAAGCGCGTGGATTTTCAAAAATTACAACGACAAGTTGTCTTAATTAATCTTGTACGGAGCGACGTTGCCTTGATTAGGTTTGTACAAAATCGTTAATTATAAAATACTGTATACGACATCAAGAAAATGAAGGGTTAGACCTAGTTGTCTCGTATACAGTTGATTTAAGTTTTGCGGATGTTCTATTACTGGAATCGTAATACTAAATCCGAAGTAATTTAGTATCTTAACGTTTACAAGCTGAGTTTTAATTTAGCTTCTTAGTTATTTACGGTGAAATCGAGGAGACATTCACATCCAACGTCAAAAATAAGTTACGTTTCAACTTCAACTTTATTGAAACTGTTAACACTTTGTGGAAATAAATATCTGAAATTGATATTAAATCAAAACGAAGAAAACTTATCGTACTAAGTTTAAAATGAAATCGTGATTCTCGCATGAAACACTGTATACTTTTAAATTTTTATATACTGACATCAAATATTAAACTAGGTTATTGGAAGGGTGTTAGTTTGTTGGTTTGTGTGTTTGTATGTGGCGTCTGTCCAAATTTCTTGAGAGAAACTGTTTATAAGTAAAGATCAAATCTGTCGTATTTGGAAATACGAATTGGTATAAATGTGCAATCCAAAGACTTTCATGATCAAAATCTCTAAGATTTAACGTTATGATTATGTATTTTATGGAGTTATTGATGCACGCGTAGCTATTAATATTTTCGTCGTCGTAATTTTTCTTGTGTTTTTATCCATTTCTTTTTGGTGCGAGGCCCTTCGATATTACTTTACCATTTCTGACAGGATCGATTATTTTTCACTCAGTACTTGATCTCAAAAGGGATAGTAGTACTTATTTTTAAACATACCATAAGATTAAATACTTAATAATGTAAAAATTAAGCCGAATACGTTTAGTAGTTATTTGAAATCAGAAATATTATAAGAAGATGTTTCGATTAAAAAATGTATTGATAGCTTTATGTATGGTACTATCCCTTTAAGCCTTGGCCGTTCTCTAGCCGGAGCCAAGGACTAATGTCTTTTTAATTGCTTGTATCGTCTGCTCTCAATTTATACGTGCATTTCGTAACTGCATGCGCGGCTAGGGAAAATACTTTTTTGGGATGGAATATCTGAGAGAGGAGAGAGAGAGAGAGAGAGAGAGAGAGAGAGAGAGAGAGAGAGAGAGAGAGAGAGAGAGAGAGAGAGAGAGAGAGAGAGAGAGACCGAGGCTTAGCTAACTTGGACTCATGCGTGGAACGGGGGAAAACTTTCCGTAGGAAGTTTGTGACGCCTCGTGATTAATTCTTCTTTCCTCTCTCCTACTTCTTCTCCTAGCTCTGTCTCTCACTCTCCTCTTTCTGTTTTTCAATTACTTTTATCCAACGAAGTTATTTAATTCTTTCCAGAGTATATATGGTTGTACATCAGGACAATGAAATCGGTTGAAATCTAGGGACTCCTGTTTTTACATTTTTGGCCGCCATTTTTCAAGATGGCCGCTGGTTGGAAAAATATTTCTTAGGGTGTACCTATTACTTAAGAGTAACGTCCCTGCAAAATTTCCGTTTGCGAAATTCAATATTCATAGGACAATTTTATAAATTCATACAAAAGGATCTCGCGTCATGCGTGAACCTCTTCCCTTTCTATGCTTGTATCAATATCACCGAAAACAAAGGAAACCCTTACGTTCCATTAGAATTTCTTTCGTACTTCTTTTTTTAAAAAGTAAAATAAAAACTCAACAAAATTTAGATATATAAATGCATGGGAGATGCGAAAAGAAACTAATCTATTTTTTATTAAGGTAGTTAAAAACTGGCTTTTATACCTCACCCCTTTACCCATCACAAGATATAATGTACTTTAAACTTAACTACCCACGTTTTAAAATTTTAAAACAAGGTAGCATTTTTTCTTTTTTAATTTTTGCTGTCAGGACTTGGGAGGTCGTTTGTCAATATACGCCAGATTGCTCTTAAAATCTCATTTAGTTTAGTTTAATCGGGGTAACACGTGTTTGCTAAAGAAACGTGTGGGTATCTTTCGATTAGCGTATGTTGTGCACTTCTTCAAGTTTTTCTTCTTGATCTTTGCAAAACACATAAATAAGATTGTTTTAACCACGTAGCATTATATATACAACGTTTCGGCACGCGCCAAATTCAACTAATATTAATGTATTCACGGAGCACGTGGCATTCATTTCTCGAGACGCGCGAAATTTCAAAATTTAAAACTAGGCTTAACAAGGTTTTAAGATTTGAACCGAGGCTTAATCGAAATTTTAAAATTTGAGCCAAGGCTTATAGAAATTTTAATTTAAATGGTAGTAACTACGCAAAAACGGGCAGGAAATAAACGCTGAGATTATATTAATCAATATAAGACGTATATCAATTAGCTATTAGTAGGAGAAGAAAATCATTTGTTAAAAAACACGCTGAATCAATTTTGAGTGTATAAAAAAAAAAGGTTAGTTTGAAATTTTTTTCTCTTGAGTAAATTCATTCATTCCTTGGTTGGGTTTTCTTTTCATGCTTACCGTTATTTCCAATAAAGGATTTATCTCTGCCTCTTCTTCCTCGGGCTGGGTTCTAGCTTCCTCCTTTTTGCCTTCGTTTTGCCCCATTTCCTCCGAAGAAATGACAAAACTGAAAAAGAACGGAACATTCTAGGGTATATATGTATGTGTATATATATACGTACAAACCGAATCACGCTTACGCTCTCCTACCCAACCCAGCCCGTGATTCCCGAACCATTTTGCCACATAAAACTCGCGTCTCTTCTATATGCACATTTCATCTGGCAAGTCTGCATTTTTGCATCGCTTTTTCTTCCGATTGCGAGTTTTAAATACCGCCTAAGTTTCAAAGGTTTTAAGGTTTGTTGCTTTGAAAGAGAATGACAGGCTGCCCGTAAATTTGTATCACTGAGTGGATGAAGGAAATAAGTAGTGCACTGTATGATGGGAAGTCTCTTCGGTTAACCAATCAGATCTCCACTTTAATATTACGTTATCCTTCTTAATGTCGCTCCAACGAAAATATCCAGTGGGAACTTGGCAATTCGGGATTAGCTCCAACCCCAGCGCCATTATGGTGTGTTCTCAACAGAATGAAAGCTATTTACGCCCCTCCTCCTGATATGTAGCTTGACGTTGCATGATCTAGTTACTGCCAAGTCCCTTTTCCAATTTTTAGAATATCTTTAGTTATTGCTTCTAATAGATTTTCTAGAAAAACGTAGTACACTTTCGAGGGATTTTTAATTTGTCTTCCTTATCTTGTTGTTTGCTCTTGCGCTTCCTTTTTCTCTTTCTCCGCATCCTTCGTAGCTAGCATCCCTTCCCATCCTCCTCCTTCCTTCATCCTGGCAATTTTTATCGAATTCTCGGATACTGGATTCTTTTTACATCTTTTTTCCTACCTTCTACCCTAGCTGGTCCAGGGTGTTTTTTTTTCTTTTTCATGGGAAAACCTTTGGTAGGCGCTATCTAAAGCGAGCTAGAAGCGAAGCTCTGCTGGAAAGAAATTCGTATACCGAGAGAGAAAAAGAGGTCTGCTAGGGAAAGACGAGGAGGATATTTCTCGGGTATAAGAAATCTAGATACACTGTTTGATTCTACAATAGGGCCCTAATCTCCTAGATCTTGTTTATAATGATTGATAGCGCCGTTATGGCAGCGTGTGCATCGAGCCGTCTTCGCCAAAAAACTCCCCCGAATGTGATATACGAGTTGGATATCGCTAGCGATCATCCCCAGTATAGATCAGAGATTTTTGGCTATGAGAAATGTATACCTTATTTTTTATCATATTATTATTATTTTTTGCTTACATTGGTTCATTCTTTACAACGTTACGGACAGAAAACTTCTGCGTGAAGCTATAATCTACACCGCATCATGTTTAATCGCTTGTTTAGTTTGAGGTGACGTTTCTCGGATTTGTTTATTTATAATATTATATTATCTTTCCTCCATCTTGATTTTATTTATATTAAAGTATATTCCATTAAAGGGAGAGCTTGAAATCGTCTGCTTCGCAAGGGGGCGTTGTATTTTTGTAGGTAACTAGCGCCATCTAAGCCTTTAAATTCCCTTTAATGGAAAATTTCCCGCCCTTTTTTTAAATATTAACCGAAGTTTATTTAATTTTAATTATCTAATATACAATTTTTTAACACTTAACTACATTTCCAGGAAAGCAGTTTGATAATAAACTAAGTTAACAACGTAGGAATTAAATTTCTGACCACTCCACTTTATATCATTAATATAAAAACCAATTTAAAAATGTCCACTTAAACATCGTAAAATTTGTTTAATATTAGGCTTCCTAATAAGCGAGGAGAGACCCAGGTCATTCTTATCCCCCCCCCGTGGCTGCCATAACATAAACCCAATTAAGAATTTATATCTTAATAAAAGAGGGGAGTCCTTTCCCCACGCGACGCGACAACACTTGCTTTTGTAAATTATTCCGGGAAGCAGAGTAGCTCTCTCTTTCTCTCTCACTTTCATTTTCCTAAATTCCTTCTTAAAGAGCAATCCGAAATCCATTATTCAAGAAAGTCTTAATTCTATTAAGCGACCATTCTTCTAGTTTTAAAGGAAACCACCGAGAAATGTCGTTATGGTATTTAGCTTAAGACACAATTTTAAACTTGAAGAAAAACCTCTCGTTTCTTGAAGAAAACCTAATTTTTGTTTAAATTAGTTACTAATTAGTACGTGTTTAAAAGATAATATTTTGGAGAATTTTCTTGACTGTTTATTTTATATTTTCATAATTTCAATTTTTCTCTCGCGTCGACGAATCAATTTTTGGCACGTTTTTAAAATTAGCAGACGCCTCTGAGGCTGCGTAATTGCGTAATAACACTTATACCACCGCTTCTATATAAATTTCTATAGCAAAGGCCTGAAGTTAGTCTCGGTATTTCTTTTTATTTAATTCTGATTTTTTTTTCTTCATTTCGTTTTTTTATTTCTCGGTTTCCGCTCCTCCTAATTGGAAGTTCAAGAAAGCTTGAAGTCCCGATTTTTCTTTACGGATTTTTCGAATAAGGCTTTTTTTATATTCTATTATTTTCCCTTTCTGTATACCGTATAGTTATTGTCGGCAAAGGTACAAAGCTAAAAAAACCTATGAGAACTCTAGCTTGCCAGGCTCAAGAAAAACTGCCCTGAAGCGTTTTTGAATTGAAAAAATGTATAAATTCAAAGTTCATTATTTGAAGATGTTACGATAGTTCTAGGCAGTCGTGGGGCGCTGCATAACTCATGGAGAAATGATAAAGAATGGCGGTTTACTTCTGCGAATGAGTTTTTCGAATTCATTTATGGCGGGATATAAAAAACAAAATCTATTGGGACATTTGATTCGCCATTTGCTAAAGCGCTCATGCGTGATCTTCGAGGAGTAGGCCTTCCCCGTGACACTAAACCTAACTATCTCAGCTCCCTCTATCTACTCGTGAGAGTTCAAATATTTTTTTCCCCAATAATTTATCCAAACTTTATAAATTTGAGTTTGTAATTTAATTTTTCAATATTTTGAAAAATAGAAAATATTTCAAAAATTTTATATTTATCATAATTTACGTTGAATATTTTTCTATGTAGTAATAACCATATTTAAATTTAATTTTTTTATATATCTGGGGAAAATATTACGATTTTTTCATTTTTTTTATTTATTCAATAGTTTTTTCCGTAAGTTTTTAATGTTTACTATAATCCATTTCATCTGTTTAAACAATTCTTCAAAAATAAAAGGGGTTGACGAAAAGTATGCAAATACAGGAATTGTAAAACAAATTGGACGTTTACCAAATTGTCAATTTAGAAATTTTATAGCCGTGACTTCTACTTGAGGCTGCTCAGTCTGTTGTTATTCGCGTGCAACGCTCCTTTAAGTTGTCATTAGTAAATTTGTCATATTGTCAACAAGATTGTGAGAGAGTTGATTGGCATCTACCAATGCTGTCGTGCACGGTTCTTAAACGCCATTTGTTAATATACTGAAAGAAAAATATTAGTCAAATCAAACCCCAAGTGGTCCCAACAATGTCTAACGCGGCTATATAGAATTGAATGTACTTCATTATACGCCTGAATAAGTACATATTGATGGTGTATTTATTTATTTATTATTTAAAAAAGGGGAAAATTCTTTACGAAAAGTTTTCTGTATTTTCTCACGAAATATTTTTGACTGATATCGGTTGAAATCAAGTGAATGTTTTTTTTCATTGAAATCACTTGAAATCTCATAAAATATTAAAGGTGTCAAGTGAAATCACAGTTCTTTTACAACTAGACTTTATTAACAGTTAAAAGTTTTGCAATTAAATTAAGTTTGTAAATTCAAATATTATCATCTCAAAATAAGTTTTACATATTTTTTTTCCGTAAGTATGGTTACTCAATAGGGGCATGTCAATTATTGTAATCCAAACTATGTACTTCCGGTATTACTTAAAAGTACACGGGTGTAATGAAAACGGTGTACAAGCGTGTATACATTCACTCTCTGACTCTCTAAAAGGTATAATAATATTTCATATTTATAAACATAAAAAGAAAAATTGCCTAAACTATTTTTCAACATCTGTGTATTGTGCGCGTTCGATTCCAATTTGCAATAGGACCGGGGTAGATTTGGGAGAGGGGGGGGGGTTGAGTATATATAACTGGCTTCTACCTATGTCTCTCACATTTCCTTTTCTTTCTATTCTACGTTTTACGTAATGAAAGAAAATTTATAATAATGATGCTTTACCACGCGAGCAATTTTTTACCCTCAAATGTGGTGGTGTCGCCCTACACGAATATCTCAAAGTGTAGACAGAACAAGAAATATTGCGATTGCCCTGTAATATATCTACGTGTGTTATAGAGTAACTAGAAAATAAGTTTTAAAGAGGTTTTGAATAAATAGAAAATGGACAGTTGTTTTTGATTTTTTTTTCTTTCTTTGTTATGTAATGTTTAAGGGATTTTTAATGGCAAGTATTAGATCTCTTCTTTTTGCGTGACCCCCCGCCCCCCCCCCTGAAATTTGAGACGTCATCTGCTAAGGACAAATGTATATTTATCTACAAGATGGTATTAACATTGGCCTTGCTATAAGCATTTTAACCAATTGTAAACAAAGTAGACGCGTTTCTCTGCTTTACGTAATAAATTATAGCTTCTGTTTATATTTGAATTTCAAATTTTTTAGTCACGAATGCATCGCGTATTATTCAAATACTAATTTTATCCAACCAAGGCCTAACTTAAAACCTCCTTAACGACTTAATAAGTAATTCTGAGCTGAAAGATAAACGAATTAGTTAATGCAAACTTTTGCAAAAAGACGGTAATAGTTATTTTACCTAACCAAGGCTTAACTTTAAGAGACTTCTATTGTTAAACCACTTAATATAATGGGGAATTTAGGAATTTAACTAAGAGGAATGACATTTATTGTGTTGTTTTACACGTATTAGTTTATGAAGGGAATTACAACTGGCTCGGCATGCATTTCTGGCTTTTGACTCGTAAAATAGTTAATGACAGTAAATTTAGAAAATCTTAAAAATGCTCGAAACGTTTACGCTATTTACCTCTACCTTTTATATACGAAGGTAGATTTCCCTTAGGTCAGACGACCGATTCTATTTATGTCTCTCCGTTTTTTTTTCTTTCTTCTTAATTATAGACTGGTAAGTTTTGGTGTCTATGCGATGTCTCTTAAGTTGTAACGGAGCCAAGATCTTCCGGCGAGTAAAAAAAATTGTTTTAACGATCTATACTTAGGATTAGGATAGGTTTTTTTTCTTCTATTCTGGTTTATTTTGGTTAAAAAATCCCAGACTTTTTTTAAGGGCGATCTAGCAAACTCTAAACTGCCGACAATTGAATCAAAATCCATGAAAAGCTCTTTATCCAAGCGGGGGTTGATAAATCTAAATCAATGGCAGCCCTAGTAGCCGATCCATAATAGTTGTCTTAGATCCCGGTGCCGACGGACTAGCTATCTCTTTTCCACGTTTTTCCATCCCCTTCTTCACCCCCTATATCTCTCTCTCTCTCTCTCCACTGCTCTTGCGCTTCCCTCATCCCAAAATTCTCTCTTCTCTTATTTTCTATCCGAAGTTGATCCCAGCTGGAAAATTCTCTCTAGGTACCAAGGCTTAAGAAGTTATAACTGCAAACAAACGTGGTACGAATCAAATATTATGGAGACCAAGGCTTAAAGAACATTGATAGTTTCAACTGAAACTGCGCGCCGTTTTCGATGAAGTAGAGCAAAAATCTATCCGGGATGGAGATGCGTTCTTAGGCCTTGGTTCCTCCTCATTCATTTCACGCTAAGATTACAATGCGTTTTATGATAAATTCCAGTAGCAGTTTATTTATGGGAGTTTAGGTTTAGTATCTATTGTAATTTCGACTTGATCTAGATGGGATGAATTCTTTCTAGGAAAAAGAAAAAAAGAAAAAAAGAAAGGAAGACATTGGGAAATGGGAGATGGAGAGACAGAAAATTCATATAGGTCGTCGCTCGCGAGCAACGAGACATTAGTTTTCCATTTAGACTGTGATTCGGTGTGCGGCAGGCACAGTGGTGGTGGTGGTGAAGAGATACGTATGCTTCTTCAGACTTTTCAGCAAATGCTATTATGCTTAGCAAGGGGTTTTATTTTTTATTTTTTATCGGATATAAAAAATGCCCATCCACCCTCTCTCTCTCTCTCGTTTGCTCCATTTGCATAAGTGCTTCTTGTGGCTGACTTTTGTTTCTTGATTTGTAGTTTACCTTACGCTTGACAAGATAATTTGTAATTTTTATTTTATTTTATATCAAGAAGATATTCATTTATCTGTTGAATATTAAACTAAATGAGTAGGTAAAGGGTTTTTTTTTAATTTGAATAAAAACGGTTCAGTATTCGTGAGATAATTAATTTATGAAACTCCAAATGGAATTTTAAAATTACTAAGGTAAACTGGTATTTTAGAATAAATTATTAAAAAATAAAAACTCTTATAACTGGAGCACTCGTGTGCCGAAACCTTAACCTTAAGACCTTTGACCCCATTTCCTTCTTATATACTTTTTTTAATAAGAAATCTTCCTATAATATTCCCTACACTACTCTACAGCAAACCAGTTTCGTATATCGCTTTATCTTCTTTCATCTAGGTATATATACACTTAAAAATTTAAAACTCTAATAAAATATTAAAAAGAAAAAATAATAATAAAAATTATATTTTTCTTAAGAAAAACCACGGGATTCGCACGACCTGTACAAAGATGTTAGAGTACCCTCCCTCTCAATGAAAACCTTTATTTTATATTATACCAAAACTTAACCCGACCTGACCTCTACAATAAAGTTTATAGTGTTTATTATTTTCAAAATAAGAAAATATATATATTATTATTTTTTTATTTTTATATATTCGCCCTAACTGGGAAAATTCCAAAACTTCCCTTCTCAACTTATTTTTAAATAATAATATTTAAAATTATTGATACGTTTAAATTATTTTATTTACAAGGCTGTCAGTATGGCGCCATGGTGGGAATAGTATTAATGAATTCTCATAATGCCAAGTAGCGGATTCTGCCAAAGGTATGCTGGGATAGATTATAACCGGTGATATGCGACATTAGTGAAATAAATAGAATTGGCTATATTTGCATATAAATATGATTATTATTATTTTTTTCATTATTTTATCTTTAATTTTGGTGGTTAGAATTTTTATTAATACTTAAACCATCATTAAAATTCTCAAGAGAAATAAGTAATTTGGGAAAGAGGGGGTCTTCACTAACATAAAATATCGGTTTTATAATTATTTAGATATAAAATAATATTGACGCGTTTGAAATCAGTGGTTACCCCCTTGGCATATTTTTTCCCGCTGGACACTTTAATTGTACGTAAAACTTTGTATTCTCATATATCCTATACATCTTCGTCAAATATACGTTTTTTCAAAGTTTTTGACAATTTTTTTTCTCTTTCGGTTCGTCTACGAAGTCCTTCCTTTCTTTTTCTAAAAAAAAGTGTTCCCCTATTTTTTTCGAGGGGCTAATCACTGTCAGATTCCCCCCTACACCGAGTACGGATAAAAGCAATAATATTAGCAGACTTTTTTATTATTACGGTCAAAGGTATACAGCATTCATAGGTGGGTGGCAGTGGTTGACCCCTCGCCTTTTTCTGCCCTCGCTCGACCAACTATAAACGAACCAGGGCACCTAGAGCCCAATGTAGCATCATTGGGTGCCATTCCAGGCTCGATCGGGCGCTTTCTTTTTTATACGAAACCCCTGCGAGCGAAAATTTCCAACGTCAGTGGCAGCCATTTCTGCAAGTATATAGGAAAAGTACTTGGGCCTTGCCTAGTGCTGCTTTTTCGTCAAAATGATAGATGATTTCGAGGCGAGGATCACAAACACTGGCAGTACACGCAGGAACCGGAGTGCCTTCGTTGTTTGCTCCTGCAAAAATACGTGGCCGCGCCGCTTGTCAATCGTATACTATATATCGTATATTATCGATGTATATATACCTACGTACACTTCGTTGGAACTACTTATATAGGCCACTTTTTCGTTTTTCTGTTATGCTTTTTTTTCTACCTTCTCCTTTTCCTGGCTCTCCCCTCCTCTTCCAGATATTTTTCCGATTTTTTTATATATATATAACCTATTTTCGTCAGTGATTGGCCGACAGTTTTCGGGTTCCGAAAGAGAAGTAGTTTGTGAAAAAGAAAGTTCATCACCCGAAGTAAATTCGGGCGCGTCAGTAAGGACTTCCGCTCTGGTCTTCAACCTTAATCCTTAATTCAATGTTTTACTTTAAGTTAGGAACTACTGGCTTTCAGGAGCAGTTCATCTATAGGAAGGTTGTACTTAGGACATTTTCTAAAAGGAAGGAACGTGTGCCCAGGCTTTTCCTTGTGTTGTACTAGAGAGAGAGTGTGTGTTCCTCTAAGGCAGCTAGCGTTTCCTAATTAATGGATTTCGAATCTGTCATCCGACAGCGGTCCAGTTTCCCCGCTCTACTCAAGTCTATAGTTGATACTGCCCTAACTCCTAGCTTTCTTCACTTACTCCTTATTGAAGAGGTTTTTACGAAATAGGCTTAGCAAATTTCGTTAAAGAAATGTTTAAAGTAGCTAAGGAAGTTTCTTTCGCAAGAATTTCAAGTCTCCTTTGAAAATATTTAAATATCTTGCAGAAAAAATATCTATGATGAAATATTAATTGAGACATCAGTGTTGACATTTATACTTATAACCTTATACTTTGAACAAATGTTTTCAATAGGTTTAGGATTTGTGTTTATATAGATTTCACAATGAACTTGGCGTAGTAAATATTTATAGCAAATACAATGAAAACTCAACAAAGCGTTCGTTGTTTTATAATTCAATCCAAACATGAAATTTGAATAAAACAAAATAACAGTAAACTTCTCGTGACGATTTGAAGTTGAACTCGGCACGAGGAAACTTTTATTGTTATTTATAATAGAGTATTGGGAAACAAGGATGATGTATCCTACGTACCCAGGATATGTTAATATAACTTGTAGTTGGCAAGTATGATAAATTGATTGGGAAAACATATCCTGGTAACGTATAGTTTGAAATCATCTTTGAGATGGTTAGTGCGGCATGGTCATTATAGTTGCTTCCCATAGCGTGTTTACGGTCTATGGGAAAATGATTTTTTTCTTTTACTTTTTTTTCTCCCTATCATGTCTCTATTGGTGGCACGCAGAAACTTTGGGAGTAATTGATCAGTTTTCTGTCGGGGAGGAGTTCAGTTGGCCGTTCCGTTTTCGGGAAGAGACTTACTTCATGGGGGAAACTCTGGCTGGCGTCCATGTAGGGTAGGGTGTGGTCTGTTACCAAGGTTACCACGCGGGCTGGTTGCACGCTGTCTGCTACGAATTAAAACCCCTTCCAAAAAGGATATTCACCCCTCTCTCTCTATTCTGACGTATAAAAAACAATTAATTCAAAATTAATTCGAAAACACTCCAAAGTTAAGTAAGGTTTTCCTAACCTTCTTCCTACGTCCGCCTGCATGTAGAGCTGGTGAAGTCCGCCCTCTCAAACCAGAGGCGCCAAAACTATGAAAACAATGAAAGTTTTATTCATAAATTTAGATTTACTTCCCCATAGCTTTGTTGAGTTTTGAGTTGTAGTTGAAGTTGCTTTATTGTAGTTTAATTTGGTTTCCCTCTCGATCTAGATTCGTTTCAACTTTCTGTTAGTTGCATTTGTCTTTGATATTACTCGACGGTTTTTCTTTTGGTATCGATTTTGAATTTAATTCGTAATAATAGTTGTTATATATAGCGAAGGCAAATACGAAAAATACTTTCCAATAACTATTTCTTGTTATACATTATAAAAGATTCTAATTTGGTACTGGATTCTTACTGAACGACTCGATGGAGGAGGGGTGGGATGTTAAGAAATAGATAAAAACATACCCATAATTGTCGTGTACTCTGTGTGATGTTTCTGTGGGTTGGGAATTTTATTTACGCGTTTCTGTACGACAAGGACCTTCATTCATACGCGGACTAGAATCCAATAGCAAAAGATGATAGGTATTTTGGCACAAAGGCTTGCATTTTAATGTAGCGAGTGCAATTTCCTTGTGTCTGTTGTCAAACAACACCTGCGCGACTGTAACGTTCTTTCCCCGGACTAGTAGAATATATAAGTGAAAAAGGGTTAAGGATTATCATTAGTCGTCATTTGCAAACTTATTTTAGTGTATCTAGTCCCGGTTTAAACATAAGGTCCTTGCCTCAATTGTCGGCCAACAGCTGAAAAAAAGAATTCAGCGGAATATTTTTCGCTTTCCTTTTCGTGTTCTCGAAGAACAGAACGCCTACCTGGAAACTCCTCAGGCCTAGACTAGAGAGAGAGAGAGAGAGAGAGGAAGTCTGCATGACGTTATAGCCGTCGGCTAGCCGAGTGATTTAGGGCCAATAATTGCCCTAATTATATCCGTAGCGATTCAAATATATATCTACGGAGAAAGAGAAAAAAATTGTACCAGCAAAAAGAAAAAAGGTATAACTGCGCGGATAAGAAACTTCGTTCAGTCCTAACTGGGAGGTGATTTCAGTGCAAAGGGGGGAATCGAAGCTAACCAAGGCTTATAACTTTGAACTTGGAGAGAGAAGATATATAGCTATGTAGATTTATTTCTCTCCACCCCTTTCACCCGCTATCTTTTAAGTTAAAACCATGTTTAAACCCACCACCGTGCACCACCACCCGAAAACTAAAGGTCCTCTATACTCAACTGGCAAGCATGCAGCGTGCCATGCACTTTGTAAAACAAGATAGTGGTGAGGTGAGATGAAAAAAAGAAAATATATTACGTCAAGAACGTTTGCTATAAGATATCTCTGGCGATGGCTGGCTCTGCGCGGCTACGTGATTGCAATGACTAACGAGATTTGTATTCTTCTTTTACGTACTGTAAACAATTCAAAAGATTTGTCGTTCATTTAATCACCGGTGTATATCTCTCTAACTACTTTAACTTGGGGTTGAAAGGGTTTTGTTTTTCTTTGTCTGGAATTAACTGATGTTTTAAGACTATTTTGAACCTAGTTTCATTCCTCGCGAATTTGAATAACGTTTGAAAAATAGGCTTAGGATAATTTTTCCTCGTAATTTTGAGTAACGTTTGAAAAGTAGGCTTAAGAATATTTCCCGCGTGATTTTGGGTAACATTTTAAAATTAGGCTTAGGGGCATTTCCGGCGTTTTCAAGTTCAACTTTAAATTAGGCTTAACATGACTCACATGCGCAAGATAACTTTTCCAAAGCATAAATTACTTAAAAAAACTGGATACAATTGTCTTGAATTTTCACAAGAAATCGCCCCCTCATATCATACATACTCCAAGAGCGACTCTACCCCTATTATTGTCAAAAACGTGGGCTCATTTAATCGTTAATTAAGTAATAAATATTCCAGTGATGTTGCAGCTCGGAATTGGAAATTTTCTTGGTTTCCCTTCTTTTTAAATGGGCAGCGCGCTGGAATTATTTTTTTTTAAATTGTTTCTTCGAAATTAGACGTATAATGTTTTGAAAGTGTTTCAAGTAAATTTTACTTCGGGGTTTTTATGTATAGTTTTTACATTGATCTACATTTTTATTACACGTTCCCTAAATTAGCTACCAAATTTAAAATAATTTCGAATATATGCGGGGCTCTAATTTGACAGAAAATCTCGAGTTAATGACGGTATGACCTGGGGGAAGCGGGCTTCTTTTAAAGACGCATAATTATTAAGCCCCCCCCCCTTATCTTTGATAACTGAATTAATTTAAATACGAAATGATAAAATGGAAAAGTAAATTTAAATCGAAACAAGATATAAATTCATTTTAATTATACAGAATATTTTTAACATTAAATAATTAAAACTGGTTTTTTAAAAATATTGTTTACTTCAGGTAACACCAGATTTCAATGTTAAATATCGATAAATTAGTTAGTCTGAGCTAGGAGTAATATCCTTTCTTGAACCGGGATACGAAGCTATATACTCTACTCTTTAATAAATTAAAAAGCAATATTTACTTGAATGAACATTACTATTAAGTTAAAGGGGTGTAAGAAAACTAATTCTGGCTCCTTTTAAATTGACATTACCCGCCCAAAGGATTAAGTTAACAAGTTTACGAGATCGTTATAGAATTGAGCGACACGCGCTCGCTACGTTTACGTAATAGACGGCGTAAATCGGTATATTATAAGCTTAACGACGCGGTCTGACCTTAAAATCTCCCCAAGACCAAAACTATCTATTTAGCCTTCCTAAATGGTCTCTAGTACCGCAATATCTCTCTTACCATATAATATACGACCGCTAGAATCACTTCGTCATTTTTTTTTTCTTTCGGGCAATCAAAAATCCCGCGCGCCATCGTAATAAAATAAAACTGCTTGTTGTTAAATTGTCAGAACGATTATGAGTTTATACAATTTTTACCTGAATATATATATACAAACAATTCTAGGTCTCAAAAAGAACTTTAGTTTCCACGTGCGCGCGAAAACGTAGTTCAAAACGTGACAGTTTTTTTAAGCTTTTGGCGCGAAAAGATCTCGCGAGGTTTTCAATTTTGGGCGCGAAAAAAGTCCACGAGACTTTAAATTTTGGCGCGAAAAACAAAAAGCGCGCGAGTTCTGGAGAAATAACAATTTTATACTAACGTTGGGAGAATTTTACAAAAGTACGTTTGTTATTCTAGGTAAATTTCTATAAATTCTTGCACATACAAAATAGAAATAAGCAGCGTAACGATATCCCTGTAGTTCAATAGATTAATGAGATATATAGTAGGTGGTAAAGGCGCGCTGAAAATCGTTTAACCCAAAGGGGTATAGTAGCCATGGCACTACCATAAAACACACATGCATTAATAATATTCCCGTGTATTCCATTTCACGTCTGACTTAAGCCTAATTGATTTTGTTTCACGGGCAATTTTTTTTTCTATAAAGCTTTTTCCCCCCTTTCCTTTTTTTTTTTTTTTAAAAAATGGGGTTGCAAATTGCTACAAAAAATGGGTAAATTTTCAGGATATCAAAACGATAGTATATAGGCAAATTCCATGCAAAAAACTTTGTACCGAAACTCTATGAACCATCTCGACATCTATCAGAAGCTCATTAGTTAACGCGGAAATTTGGCGCGAAAAAGTTGCACCACGTGTTTTTCAATTTAATTTTAAATTAGGCATAACACTAGTGCAAATTCTTAAAGATAAACTTCACACTCTTCTTTTCCTTCAATTGTATTGAATCTGAGCAATTTTCATCAATTAATAAACTTCAATTTTTCCCAAAGGAGAACCTACTTTGGCTAACTTTGAAAGCGTTATATTCTCAAAGTAAAATTTCGGAACCATGTGAGCATTATGCACGAGGTAAAATTTCGCACGAGACAGCGAGCTTCTACTCCCATGTACCTAAGCTGCGTGTATATTCCTCCTCCGTTTCTATGGCAACCTAGTTCGGCTAATTACACTCCCCATTCGTGCTTTTCCTAACCCCTCTATTCCCCCTACAACTCCTCCTACATCTCGTGACCCTCTTTCCTGGTAACAAAAAAAAAAGGAAAAAAGAAAAAAAGAAATTCAGTTGGAGTCCCTTGCTTTAGCCGTACCAGGATTGAACCCCCACGATATTTGATAGAAAAAAAATCTACCCAAAGCATAAAAAGATGCGCGAGCAAATCAAAATTTAATTACGGAGAACCCAGCATGTGCAGACGTTTTCCTTTTTTTTCCTTGCTCTAGTTTGGTTAGGATTTTTAGGCCTAACTTAGTTACTATTGTATCTATTTGAATGCAGAACAGAAGTCCATATGTTATTGTACATACGAAATAATGTAAGTTGTTTGAATATAAGAGAGAAAATTCAAATTTTTTTAGGGTAAAAACCGCTAATGGCATTGTCCCGTCTTGTTTATTAACGTATCTAGCGCCATCTTCCTCTAACATCTGTTAAACATGGTATCTAAATTAGTTAAGTTGCTAACCTAACCTAAATTTCGCTCTAGTGTGATTGGAAATACTTCAAATTATCGACTTCAGATCAAAGCAGGGTTACGTTATAGGTAGCGTGATATTTTTTCCTGTACCAAAATGTATAGCGATGAGTCATCAGTAGGCCTTTACCTCCCTCTGATAGGCTTAACACAAACTGGAAAATGGCAAGCGATAGGATATAGGTCCGGGTTTTTGTAAATGTCATTCGTGAGAGGGAACAAAGCGGTATGGTTAACTCAATGTTAAGCCTTGGTAACTTGGTTCTTAAACCTTTCGGCTTAGCAACCTAAATGACTTCTTGCCTAACTTTTTTGAACGAGTCACGCGCGCTCGCGTAATTTTTTTCACTAAAGGTACACGAAACAAAAACTGCAGCTGTAGAAATGCGCACAGGTGTAATTGTTGTGTCAGTCAGTTCAGTTGACTTCGCGCCGTGTTAAAACGAAACGTCGCGACTTGACAATCGACATTTTTGAAGTTATACAAAACCACCTGGTTTTTTTGGCGCCATAAATTATGGGACCCTAAGTGTATTGTTGTGGGAAATTAATATACTACAAGGGTTCTGACCTCTTACGCACCATCTAGTAACGGATTAATAAATCTTCTAGTACAAATTTGACTTTTTGTTGAAGGTTTTTTAGTATAATTTATCAACCAGTTGCATTTGTGATGATAAATGTGCATTTAACTGGTCCTATAGCTTCTCTCGCAATTTCTTTTCTATTGTTTGCAGAGCTAATCCAAAAACTTCAAATAAAAGGGTTTGGTGAATTAGTAACGTTTAAGCCCTATATAACGTCTTTGCATCCACGTTGTTCCGTTAAGCAGACGACACGGCGCTCCCCTAACGTCTTATGAAATAAGAAAACAACATTTTCATTGGAAATCAGTTTAGTGTTTTTTAGCTCTCAACTAATTTCTAGAAAACAATCAAATCTCTGGACTCCGACTACCTGTTTGAATAATATAATTATTAAATTTATTTTTGGGATGAAAATTGTAAAGAATAAGCGTGAAAATAAGGAGTCGTCCGTCAGTGGTGGTGTTTGCATCATGTTCCCGCCTCACGTTTCAACGTGATGTTCGTATAACGATCGCGCTCAACCCCTATATAGCTATTAATGTTTCGCGGACCACGGTTATGGAACATTAGAGTAATGCGGGAGCAACGTTGAATAAAAAAAACCAGTCAATCTTTTCATTATGGAAAATATAGTTTTTCTTAGTTGAGAGAAAAAGCTAGTTTTAAGAGGTATTTACAAAAATGGAAAAAATCATTTGTTTTTCCACTTTCTTCTGTTTATGCTTTTGCGAAGATCTTATATAGACGATAGGGAGAGCACCTTGTCCACGGCATGCACGAGTACTATGGGAGAGATTAACTTTCTAGTATGTCAAGGTCATCCCAAACCCATTGTTTATAGGTAGGCGAGCAAACGAGTGACGTTAAAAATTAAATTATGATCTGTATTTTTTGCGGTAAATCAAGGTCAATCAAACCTAATTAATTTCAAAATGGAAGCTCACGGCATATGCTAATTTGGTAGGAGTTCTTTGTTGGTCCTACACGATATGCATCTGAAGTGATATTAATATAAATTAGTTTTTGGTAATTGCTTTTTACACTCTATAGTCGCATGATCACCCCATAAAATTAGGGTTAAGAATGTTAATCAGAGTACCTATGACAAGTAATTAAAAAAAAACTTTGATTAAGATTGAATTGTCCATGATGTATCCCGTTGTGGTATTAGTGGTACACACGTAATATGAAAGGTTCTGGTTCGTATTCTCTACACGATTGGTTAAAAATAATTTGGTATTTGGGCAGGGTGGAAAGGTTGTATAACAAGACCTATCCTTGTTGAGGTAATTTAAAAAAGGCAGAGAATCAAAAAAAGATAAAAAGAAAAACGTATATATACCTAGATGGGCCAAACCCCGAAAATTCGCTTGTCAAAGAATGAAATAAGCTTGGCGAACCCTGCCCTTGAAAACCGATGCATCATATGAAAAGGACAAGAAGGAATGCTACCCTTAACGTCCAAAAGTTTTTCTTGTCTTGCTGTAAGATTCTCGGGTTATCCGCCATGCGGTGCAAGATACTTTTTCGCCTTTATTATAAGTTTTGACGGGATTTTTTTTTTCTTTTCGTTGGTCGAATTGCATGCCGGGGGTTTTTGAATATGAGTAAGGTAGGGGCCACCTAGAAATCGAGCACCAATGATTTATGGGATGCATTTTAAGGGTGTACCGTTTCATTGGACAGTATCAGTGGAATTCATTGGTGAAGGAAGGGTCTTTGCCAAGAAGGGTTGAAGGTGTTAGACATATCCTCGTGGTTAGGTTCGAGGGCACTAGAAAGCTCGAGCTGTGAATTTATATTTAATTGAAATCTTAAGTTAATTGATATTACATAAATTAAAGCTTATTCTTTTGTTTATAGGCGATGCCATTTACGCGGATTTATCATTGGAAGATATGGAACTATTTTGATTTCGCGGTACATTGGTGTTACTACGTCATAATTGCCGTGATTCGGTCAAAGTTCAACGTCGCGTGATAACGAACACTCATTTTTTTCCGCGATTGAATGAAGTCGGTTAGTTCGCGGTTCTCGTCGTCTACGTACTTTTGGAATTAATTATAAGTTATTAATAATTAATTTAATCGGATATTTTATAACTTATTTTATTTGTTGATTGCATGGATATACATTATTTCGATAACAATCAACTGAAATTCAAAGAAACTCCTTCAGGGTAAGCCTTTTTTTAACTATATTACTCTAAGCCTTTGCGAGAAAATGAAAAGTCATTCAGGCCCAGTTTTTTTCATCGGAGTTATACTGGTTTAATTTTTTTTAAAGAAAACGAGAGCGCCAGTTTAAGTAACTGGATCTAAATTATGAATCTAACGGGAGACATTGACACGTGGAAATAAATTTTTCTTAAATTCTCTCTTCCGACGGCGCGAATTTCGAAGCGAACTAACTTTTCCCAAGTCGTTCTTCTTCTTGTTGCCTCGTAATAATTCTTAAACGATCAATCATGAAAACGTTTCCATAATTGAAGCGAGAAAGGCTTTGACGTCGCGCCCTACACCTAACCCCCCGGGTGGGGGGAGGAAGTATAAAATAAATCGAAACTCATTTCAATGTTTTTCAATTTTTTTTTCTTTGATTTTGCGACTACCGAATAATTCTATTATAGACTTTTATCCGGTAGAAGATAGGGTGTATATTTGATAATACAAAACGTGTAATATTATTGGGGTCTTTTTTGACATATCTTTAATAATGTCGGGTACATGAAGATAAGCTATGTTTAAGCAGACAACAAATGAAGAGTTTCAGTATCAGGTTGAGAAATAAGTATTTTTTAAATTGGCCATATTGTTACGTAGGTAAAAGAGGAGGCGATAGATTCTATGAATCGAGCTTTATTTCCAAAGAATATATTTATTTACAAGTTTAAAGTTAGTTACTCGCGGGGTTATATAGCGACGGACGGCCTAAGAAACTGCGCGGCGGGTATTACTCTTCCCTCTCCGGTTATAGCGAAGGGGTCGGCGGAGCTAGCTTTTGCAGCTGGCGATCGCGCCGGTTAGGGTTAAGGGGCTTCGCTTTTGCAGCGTCTGTCCACCTCTTGCCTTACCCTGCAGAGAGAGAAGTCTCTCTCGGGAGAGTTTTTGGGGTCCTTTTATACTAAAAAGATAAACAAGTTGTCCCCTGGGAGTTAAGTCCCCGAGCGGGTCCTAATGAGGTCCGTGTTGTTGGTCCGTCCGCCTATCGCGTTACAGCACCCCGCGAAAGAAGAAGCCGACCCGGCGTCAAAAAAAATAATGAAGGGAATTAAATGTAAAAAAAAACAATAAATAAACAAATACAAAAAATACGAAATTATGAATGGGGTGAGTCGAGTAGAGAGGCTGTAATACGTCCGCGGAGATCCAATCTTGGGGAGAAGACCAGAGGAGCGGCGGACAGCAGGCACTGAGCGTATTCGAGGACGTAGAGACCGGCATCGGATCGGTGGGAAGCCCGAGTAAAAGCCGGGACGGAGTCGGAGAGATCGTCGACGTCGACGGTGAGGATTCCGCGGAGACGGGTCTCGCAGGCGACGTAGGTCCTAGTCCGGTTAATGAGGGAGGACTCAGCCGGTCGGAGCGGGTCTAAATGGATTATTTTGCCAAGCGCAAAGTCAATGTACACGAGGCTCCACAGGTTGTCAATGAGACAGGGTATCAGGAGAAGCTGGTAGCCAAACAGGTCAGCTTCGGACGCGGTCCACGAACAAGCCTGGTCTGGGGATGTGGAGAGAAGCACGGCAGCAAAAGCTGACGGGTAGATATACGCCGAGCAACGAGATGAGGATCGTAACATCTGAAGGAACTGATCCATAATGGCGGCAGTGGGCGTCTGTGACGGTGCCAAGGAGCGCAGATCGTCGGGCGTGATGGTAATTCCGAAACGAGTAATGGTACTTCCAGCGGTGACGGAAGGAGTATCAGATGGATGGTTACGGCGCTGGCGGCGGCGTTCGCGTCGATCGAGGCGGCGAATGAGTCCGGGGTGAAGGGGATCGGTGGTACGGAGATCCCGGAGTCGGTTATCGTAGGCCGACCGGCGATTTTGAGTGCGAAGGCGGGAAGGCATGGTGGCGGAGACGGAGTGTTATGGCCGTGGCGTGGGGAAATGGCGAATACGTATAAAGGCGTTTAGTCCGAGGGAGAGAATCGGTCCGGGCTGCGACGAACACGTGTTGACCGACGGGGCACCGAGGGGGATGAAGTCAAGGGGGCCGAAGATCGGACCACTGGAATCTTTATAGCAGCCGGGGGATCCCCCGAAGAGAAATCGCAGGTGTTCACATTGTGTTGGAAACTAACTTGACGGGGGAGTGACGATGGAAGATTTTCTTCGAAGTCCGAGCGAGGAAAAAAGGGTTTCATGCGTTCCACTGAAACGATGTCTGTTTTTTTTCCAGTAGAATCCGAGACCTCAAAATCATTTGGGGCGGTTTGACGTATAATTCTGTAGGGGCCACTATACTGATGTAGTAGCTTTTCACTACGACCGGGGATGCGACGGGGGGTCCGAATAAAGACCAAATCTCCTTCATCAAAAGAGTTTGGACGGCGTGTGGAGTCGAAACGTTGTTTACTTTTAGCCTGTGAAATAGCGTGGCGTTCTGCTGCTAAGGTACGGGCTCGGTGGGCGTACGTAATGTTTTCCAGGCCGAACTGGCTTTGTAGGGTATTTCCCGGTAGGTTTAAAGCGGCATCTAGCAACAAATCGGCTTCATAACCATGGAGTAAGAAAAATGGCGAGTAACCGGTAGTGTCGTGAAGAGAGGTGTTATATGCGAAGACCAAATATGGTAGGAATCGGTCCCAGTCTTTATGATTCTCCGAGACGTATTGAGAAAGCATACCGGCGAGCGTTTTGTTAAAGCGTTCCACTAGGCCATTCGTTCGAGGGTGGTAAGCGGTGGTTCGGTGATGGTGGATGCTGAATAATTTTGTGATCTCGCCAACAGTCTTATTGAGGAATTCAGTACCTCTATCCGAAATGAGGTCTCTCGGAGCCCCATACTGTAGTATTACGTGGTTTACTAAAAACCGGGCTGTTTCCTCGGCTGTCCCTCGAGGAACCGCCGTAGCCACCACCATTCTAGTGCAATAGTCTGTACAAATGATGACGTGAACGTTCCCGTCGTGGGAAACAGGAAATGGTCCTAATTTGTCGATCCCGACTTGTTGGAATGGTTTCGTCGTTGGTGGGATAGGTTGTAGGAAGCCAGGCGGTTTAAAGGGATATGTCTTGTGTTGTTGGCAAGCCATGCAGGAAGAGACATAGTTACTGACATTGGATAGCATTTTTGGCCACCAGAATCGAGTTCTGATGCGTTCCCATGTTCGGTGAAGGCCAGGGTGGCCAGCCTGAATGTCATCGTGAAGGGCGTAGAGAATGGAGTGGCGCATTTCCCGGGGAGCGACAAGTGCATGGAAGAACCCAGCTTGAGTGAAGATACGACGGTGGAGAAGCCCATCATGGAGCTCAAAACAAGCTGCGGCTCGACGGAGAGTTCGGTTAACCGGTTGATCAGGATTTTCGAGAAATGTAATGATGTTTCTCATGTACTTGTCCTGGCGCTGGAGGGCCGCAACATCGAAGTCATTTAGTTTCTTTACGGGATTTCCCTGGCCCTGTGCTCCAGAACTGATGTCTACCAGCAGGGTTTCCGTGATGGAAGGGGGTGGGTCGTATGGAGCACGCGATAACGCGTCGGCGTCGAGGTGTTTGCGACCGTCTTTATGCTTGATTATAGGGTCGAACTCCTGTAGAGTGAGGGACCACCTCGCCAGGCGGCCATTGGGGTTCTTGACGGACGTTAACCAGCAAAGTCCGTGATGGTCAGTGACTATGGTGACGGACCGGCCATAGATATATGGACGAAACTTTTGAACCCCGTAGACTATTGCTAGGCACTCTCTCTCGGTCGGGCTATAGTTTTGTTCAGCTGAATTCAGTAACCGGCTGGCGTAGGCGATGACATGTTCCTTTTTATCGATCTTTTGCTTTAGGATAGCCCCAATGCCGTAGGCAGATGCGTCCGTGTGTATTTCAAACGGCTCATCCCATTGTGGGTGTTGAATAATTGGGCCCGAGATGAGGTGGTTCCGGAGAGTTTGGAAAGCCGCTTCCGTTTCGGAAGACCACACAAACGGCTGGTTCTTCCTTGTCAGATTGATTAGTGGTTTGGCAATTTGGGAAAACCCCTTCACGAAACGGCGGTAGTATCCAGCTAGGCCAAGAAATTGTTGTACTTGACGTTGGGTCCTAGGTGTCGGGAAGTTCTCCACGGCGGCCAGGTTTTGGGGATCGGGTGCGATGCCATCGCCATCTATGACGTGACCAAGGAACTTGATGCGGGTTTTCGCAAACGAGCATTTGCTTGGTTTGATTTTTAAATTCGCTCTGCCAAGGCAGGTTAAGACTTGATGCAGGTGGTGGAGATGGTTTTTGAAATTCGACGAAAAGATTATTATATCGTCGAGATAGGCGACAGCAACTTGCCACATAAGTCCTCCCAGGGCTTTGTACATTAAACGTTGGAAACAGCTTGGCGCATTACAAAGACCCATGCCTAACACGTTAAATTCGTACTGCCCATCCGGGGTGACGAAAGCCGTTTTCTCCTTATCGTTTTCAGTAACCTCCACTTGAAAGTAACCTGATGCCAGGTCAAGCGTGGTGAAGAGGGTCGAACCAGCTAATCTATCGAGGGCATCATCAATCCGTGGAATTGGGTGGACATCCTTCTTGGTGACTTTATTCAACTTCCGCCAGTCCACACAGAAGCGCCAGGACCCATCCCTTTTCTTCACTAGGACGACGGGGGCAGCCCAAGGGCTGCATGATTCCCGAATTATCTTGGCCTTCATGAGTTTCGCGACTTCTCTTTTAAGAATTTCTCGTTCCTTGATTGACTTCCGGTATGGTTGTGAACGTACTGGGGCAGCGTCTCCGGTACAGATATTATGGGTCACTAGCGAAGTCCGGCCCAGATCTGTTTCATGGCGCGAGAAAACAGAGCTGTGCTGCTCAAGAAGGTGTCGCAGTTGGTGAACTTCGGATTCCGTGAGTTGCTCTCCTATGTCGAGGGAGTCTATGAGGGTTCTGGGTTCTAGTTTTCCGTTGGCTTCGTCTAGTAGCTGTAGGTCAAGTATTTCATGGGCGGTAGCGATAGTGGCTCTTTTCGGTATTATGATTGGACGTTTATGAGGGTTTGCCACGCGTATAGAGGCCGACCCTTCATTGAAATTGACGAACGTTTTGCATACGAGGACCCCGAAACGTTCGAAAGCGTCTGGGGTGGCTTCAACCAGGAAATCATCGGATGCGTTCGGGATACGAACTTCCAGAGCCATTTCGGTTTGAGGTGGGATGGTGATAGTCGAGGCGCATCGTACTTTAAACGAGTGGTCAAAAATATAGTCCGGTAGACTGTAGGTGAAGTCTTGGATTCGAATTGTACGGTTGCTGAAGCTTATGTCCACCCCGTAGGTGGAACAAAATTCGAGACCAAGCAAGAGTTCATGGTTAAATTTTTCGAGAACCAGCGCTTGGATATCGTAATGTTGGGTTCCGATATTTAAGTTGAGGTGTGTTATGCCGAGAGGAGCTGTAAGTGACCCGTCCGCCACCCTTAGTTGAATGTCTGACGCAGGGTGCATTATGGCTCCGATTTTGTTACAAGTTTCTTGGCTAATGATGTTTTTAGCGCTGCCTGAATCGATGACGACTTCGATCGGTGTGTCCTTTAAACAAGCAGGGATGATGATGAGTTTATCTTGACTACTAAGGAGGAAAGGTTCGATGTGGACGGACGGCTTGACCTCCCTTATTACAGCCGCCGGTTCCCGTTTCCCGAATTTCTGTTATTGGGATGGGGGGAGTTATTCCTTCCCCTCCAGGTAGATCCCCTGCGATCCTCTGAGGGTGTTCGGTGGCTGTCCCGTCTGTCAGTAGAGGGCGAGCGGTATTCGGGTCGGCGTTGGCGTTCTCCAGAAGGGGATCGGTAGCTTTCTCTGTGGTTGTCGGCTGGAGACCGGTAGCGCTCTCGGCTACGGAAATCGCGATCGGTACGACAGTAGGACGCCAGGTGAGTGTTAGAGCCGCAGCGGTAACACTGAAACCCTGGACTTGTGTCTCGGCGCCGTAAAAGCTGCTTCATTTCCTCCATGTCCCTTTTAAGGGAGCGCACCTCGTTGCGAATAGACTCAATGTCATTGTTTGTGGATTCTGTGTATAGGAGAGGAGCGACTACACTCTGAGGGTTGGATGGGTTTGTCTGTGTTTTGAGAAGGGTACTAAGCAGGTCCAAGATCCGGCCTTCACCCTGTGAGACATTGTTGGTCGAAGCACTGTTGACGGTAGCAAGGATCTGCAGTTTTTCCAGGAATTGCGATGTGCTGGTAGGTTCCATTAAAACGAGACGGTCCCTGACTTCCGGTGCTAATCCGCGGAGGAGGTGATTGACCTTTTCCTGATCGGTCATGGCGGGATTGGCTAGAGAGCATAGTACTAACATGTCCCTATAGTATTTTACGGGGTCTTCCCCTGGTTTCTGTTGTCGGGCTAGGAGCTCATTGAATAGTGCTCTCGGGGACCTGCTAAATTCCGCTTTTAGGGCTGTTTCCCAAGCTTGCCAATCGCGGTTCACGTTGCTAGGGTCACGGAGCTGCAGGGCATACCAGTTCAGTGCCTTCCCTTGTAATACTTGGGGCAGAAAAGACTTCCTGTCTGCATTTGGCTGGGAAGTACTTTGTTTGAAAATCTCGAGCCAGTCATTGATTTCAGTGGTGTCGGGATCATACTTCGGCGGATCGTGACGAATGGTAAGTGTGTTTAACGCGGACGCCAGGGCAGCGGCGAGATCGGCTGCGGTAGCCATTGGTTCAGTCGGTGAAGGTACAAGTCCCGTAGGGGCCTTTGCGGCTATCCTTGGACGAGGTTGAAGGTACCCAAATTCGGGTGTTAAGTGAAGGGTTCTCCGCGAGCGGCGGCAGGAATTGTCTGCGATGGCCTTCGAGTCTATCGGAGAGGACGGGCTAGGGCTGGACTCTGATGTTGTCCCGAGAAAAGCCTCGTAATCGAAGTAAAGTTCGGTATCTGACGAATCAGTCATGCGGTGAGGGATGGGATTGTGCCCCGCGCCTCCACCAGTTGTTACGTAGGTAAAAGAGGAGGCGATAGATTCTATGAATCGAGCTTTATTTCCAAAGAATATATTTATTTACAAGTTTAAAGTTAGTTACTCGCGGGGTTATATAGCGACGGACGGCCTAAGAAACTGCGCGGCGGGTATTACTCTTCCCTCTCCGGTTATAGCGAAGGGGTCGGCGGAGCTAGCTTTTGCAGCTGGCGATCGCGCCGGTTAGGGTTAAGGGGCTTCGCTTTTGCAGCGTCTGTCCACCTCTTGCCTTACCCTGCAGAGAGAGAAGTCTCTCTCGGGAGAGTTTTTGGGGTCCTTTTATACTAAAAAGATAAACAAGTTGTCCCCTGGGAGTTAAGTCCCCGAGCGGGTCCTAATGAGGTCCGTGTTGTTGGTCCGTCCGCCTATCGCGTTACAATATGTCCAGTAGAGCCAAAGCACTTGTAATTAAAAAACTGGACACTGGCCACTTAATGATGTTAATCTTGGAACGTTTTTAATTAAATGGCCACAGGGCCATTAGACCCCCAAGCATTTAATTTTCAAAGTGGCAGTGGACATCTGTCCAGGTCCAGGACCACCCTATTTTTTTCTCAGCCTGTTTAGGATTATTGGCCTTATTTATAACTTAAGTCGTCTGCTCTCGCGTCTGTACAGGGAAATGATGTAATACCATCGAACGAAATTAACTATAGGCGACATAATATTTTACTAAATAGTCTGAGTGGGCCTTAAGAGAATGTGACCACCATGCATTTCGATACTGGGGGCTGGCCTGTCTGTCTGTCGTATAATCACGCGTCAATGATTGCTAGCTCCTGGAGAGGGATACGGTGCTGAGGTTGGCTTCCCAATATCTTAACAGTTACTGCCATTTCGCGTGATCAAATGCGGTTAAGCCAAGATGCTATAGTACGCGCGCTTAATGGCTTTTTGGCAGCCCTGTATAATCGTACAAATTCCAATACCTATGGTTAGCCAACCTCGAATTCTCGTGGACGTCCATGGTATAATGTCGAACTAAAGTCAAATATCGTGCCTGGCCAAAATATCTATATGCCTCTTAACAGTTCGTAAAATTACGCCGTTTACAATTGGAGGGTAGGCAAGACATCCCTACCTGCATGATGTTGCATTATAATTTAAATGGGTGTTTTTTTATACGATCTTTTTCTCTGTGTGTGTGACTTGTCCGCGGCCGTCTGTCATTGCCCCAAGCCAAGCTAGATAATTCGAGGATGGTGTGGGATACTTTCAAGGGTTTTTGTTCTCAAGTATTTCTTATGTTATGTTATATTGGAGTACCTAACAACCATGGCTTTTATTCAGGGTTACCGCAGAAAGGTCAGGGATTTTTGAAAATGGGTGTCAGGGATTTTTGAAAATGGGTGTCAGGGATTTTTGAAAATGGGTGTCAGGGAATTTTAAAAGTCTGGGAAGGAACAGTTCATCTTTATCAGTTGAAATTAGGGAAATGATACTAGACAATCAGGGAAAACCTGTAAAGTTATAAGGCAATTTTTAAACCCACGGGGAAGTATCCAACCATTTTATTTCTATTTGATGCGCTATAGATAATTCATATTTCGACCTTCGGAAGTTTTATTGTGAATCGTGTTTCGCGCTTTCTCATTTCGGGTTTTTTCCTTTGTCTCTCCTTTCGTACCGTGTTTATTTTAAATTATAACAATCCTTTCCGTGCTTAATTTGCATACAATACTCAATGGGATTGAACCTGTGACGTAGTCTAGGTTTTTTTTTAATATTTTTTCTGTCCTAACATTGGTTGGGTTGTACGAATGAAGATTATTCTTTGTTTATTCGATATCAGCTGACTTAATGTACGTAAAATATTAAAACCAAATAGGAAACCCTTGTTCTGTTTATAAATATGACTTCATTATATTTGACCAATGAAAATCGCTTATTAAGTTAATGTGTAATGTGGGTGCCCTTTAGGGGCGGAGTCTAAAATCGGTAGTACTTAATTCTTTACCGGGATGAGGAAAGGAAGGAAAATGAAAAAGTTTGCGTTTTAGTTTCGACCATTTTCAATTTTGAAGCGATTATAAACTAAATATTATTAAAATTCGAATTAAGAATTCCCTCGGTTCACTTGTACATTTGTAAAAGAAATGTTATATATAATTATATTAATTACGAGGCGTTTCCTATTTAAAATTATGTTAAAATAATTTTCGGTTTTAGAATTCGAATTATAATTTCTTTGGGAAATAATAATAGGTTAGATTACGTGAATTCAAAAGTGGACCCATTTTTTTCCTTCGTTCTGTTCTCCTCTTTTGCACAAAAGGAACCAAATAAAAAATAAAATAAAACTCAATAGAAAAATCCATTGAAAAAATTTTAGCTTTTCCAAAAAAAAGTTCAATTTGGTGAAAATCTCGACCGTAAGACATTAGGTTTCACCTCATTTTCGTTGCTCGTTGGATATCTAGGAACTAAAACAGATAAATACGTTTCGTCCTAGCTGTGTACATACATACACCTTCTGTTTCTGGCGTTATACACTGCATCGATATATTTCTAGATGCCGATATGGCTTTACATCGAAGACAAAGGTTAGAGTAGATTGATTATTTGGCGTCTGTAGGGTCAGGTGACGATGAATGGGCGTATGGAGGGGGAAAAGGGCGACCCGGTTCGATTGTCGTCGCAGCGTCGTTTCTTGTAGTAGTATCATTGTCTCGAGGTCTGTTACCGCGAGGTTGGATACCGCGCTGTTGTCACGCGGATTAAGGGGTTTCATTTTAAAGGGAATGAAGAAAGTGTTTGACCCCTTTTGTCTTTTAGCCCTCTATCATTTCCATCTGCGCCGTATCGAATTTTATCGTAACCCGCAATTGTCTCAGATCGCGTTGCCGTTTCTGCGATTATACGATATATACGATTGGACGATGAAAGTTATCCTATTCTGTAATTGGTCGTCCAGGAGTTCTCCTTCAGTCTTAGTTCTCAGAGTGTTACAAGAGCATACAAAAAAAGCTAGTAGCAATATATCCGAGAATTGAGTCGATATAATGGTTTTTCGAGATATACCTTTTTTTAATGGCTTATCTAACGCTATATATCGAGTTTTGTTATAAGGTGTCCAGGTACAGTGTGGAAGAGATCAGGAAAGTCGCGGTACTTGCGAAGAAAGAATTGGTATGGTTAATCGCAGACCTACGAAGCTTGTAGGGTGTGACGTACAACTAAGCCAACTGAAATATCTCTATATCATAGAAGTAAGACGCTCTATGCACTTTCGCATTCCTCAAGAAATCTATTAGACTTAAAACATATCCCACGCGTTTTATGGTAACTTGGGAGAGACGGTGGAGGAAGTTCGTCACGTTACCCCGCATAACCTCCCTTTTTATTAAATTTTTGAAGATTAAATTATAATTTCTTACCATGTATGTTCTTTTTTAATAATACTTCATACAAAAAACCTTTTCTTTAATTTTTTTATGCCCAAAAATACGCCCTCTTCGGTTGAGGAATCTACAAAAGCTGCCGGCGTTATTCTAAAAAGGCACATTGCTTTCGGATCCGCACTCCATCCCAGGACTGGGAATGGGTATTTTGAATTTGTCTGCTAGACAGGCGGTTCGTTCGCCCGTGACCTTGCCTACCCAATCCCCTAAGGCTTCTTCTTCTTCTTCTTCTGCTTCTTCAAGAAACGGTTCTTGTCTTTCTTTTCTTCCCTTGAATTTCTCTTTTTTGCCGGCCCCCAAGTAGATGTTGTATACGAGGGGTCAAGCACTGAGTGTAGTTGGTTTATAATTGAAATTGGATAAGAATATTAAGCCCTTTACACGACTAGCTGCGAAATACGTATGAATCTGTATTAATTAGAAAAAATATCTAGCAAGTGTCCATCACCCATAGCGCCAATGGGTAAACCTACCTCCGAGAGTCTTTGGGGCTGAGTGCCTCGGTGTTAAATTTCTTGGGGAGTAAGAAGGGTGGCTGCTGTCCAATGAGCCAATGGGGTAAAAAAAGCCCCAGTGTCCTATTCTTCCGCTCCATCCCATTTGGGCCCGGCTATGCCGAGCTTGGGTTTTGAAGTGCAACTGAGCCTTACGTCCCAAGACGATATCTTCTTGGGTTTAGCCTTTTCTTGACTCCCTCGGCGGAAGAAACAGTCCATGCAAAACCGTCCTTACCGCCCGCGCTAGTACCAAGGCCCCTTGGGAAGCATTATTTTATTTTGTTATTATACCAATTGTCCTCCTTGGTCGATCTGGTGTCCAGATCTGGATAAATTGAGACGTTTTTGAAGAGTCCGTATATTAAGGTGTAATTTACAGTTGTGTTCATCAAGGACACATAGTGGATGGTACTCTCTCTACCTACAACTCGGTTAAGAACTGGGCTAAGTTATTTCTTACAAACTTTATCATGTTTTATTTTGTCCTTGTTATGAACATCTTTGTGATCTCCACGAAATTCGAATATCAAGGTTGAATTCTTGATCCCAACAGACCTGTATTTTTGGGAAAGGTGCGTGCAGTTTTGTCCCGTCAATGCGTACTTACGTGAATTTGATGGGTATCCTTAATATTGTTAGAAAATCTTTAGATACGCTTTTGGGCAATGCGGATAGATTTTAATTGTTGGGTCTTAGAATATAATTCCAAGTCGAATAATTTAGGTGTAACGTCGAAGTATAGACTCTCACCCTTGTAATAAATCTGCAATGAAAATTGTATTTTAATTTATAGTGATTAGTAGCTGAACTAAAAAAAACAGCCGTAGTGTACCCTGAGGAGATACTACAATTTTGCATCTTGGGTTCTCTTCATTTTCCATAATTATCAGAAATATTCACGAATTTTGCCGTAAATTCAACAGCAGTTGCTGTAATGGTATTATACCTTTATTTCTAATAGTTATGATGGAAGAAGTTTCACGTGTTTCTTATAAAAGCTCGCGCTGTAATTCTTCTTAAAGTTTATAGGGAAAGTAAACGTGCGTCGCTTAGAAATAGCTCTAAATCAGTTTTTCGGTTCAGGTTTCCTGAAGGCAAATACATTATCAGTGACACTTTAATGCGCTATATTTTAGCGATGGCGCTTGGGTTTTAGCAGAGAGAGAGCCTCCGCCAAATTTATAATTATGGCCTAAAAAATACGCCAACTATAATACTAGGAAAATAATATTTTAAAAAGAATATTCCAAGGCACAATGCGCGGTGCCCCGTCCGTCCGTCGATACCAATGACACCCCAAGGACATACGATTCTGCCCCTGCTATACATTGGGTACTGCATGCGGGAATGTTATGTATATTTATAATCGTGGGCCCATAATTCAAGTATAAATGTTAATCACGACTGCACGAGGCATACTTCTTCATTCTTCGAATTTACCAAAACAACTTGTACTGTAATTTGTTTACTAGTTGGTATCCGTATGTTTCCGTGCACTTATATTTTTTATAAACAAGAAGTAAGTCGTTTGAAGTAGTGGTTCCAACATTTTACTTGACCTTTAGTTGTTTAACTTACTATCGTATCTTCATTATTACTAATTTTATTGACAATTTAAATCCACGTGCGAGGATTGAGCTAAGCCTAAAATTTCAAACTAGGCCTAAGAAAATCGACGTGTCACGCGCGTGAAACGAGTATAGCCTAAATTTTCAAACTAGGCTTAACAAATTCAAATCTATCAACGTAGCCAGTCTTTCCGGGTGTAGGATCAAATTCATTTCTACATCAATTAATGTTCTTCTAGAATATAGACAAATCCCTAAAATTACTTGTAGGTGGGCTTGAACATGCGCGTTAAGTGCCAACCAAAACTTGCATGGGTAAATTTGGACGGTAAGCTCTCTCTCTCTCTCTCTCTCTCTGAGCTCTGGCTAAGAAAAAGGCGAGATGAGCTGGTCTCTCTCCGTAAAGTTCTTGGAGCTAGCTAGGGTGCAGCCCACCCCGAATTTTTTCCTTTTCTTCTTCTTTACTTTTTTACGATGAAGAAAAAGAAGAAGAAGGAGAGGAAGATTGATTGCCAGAAGAAGATCAATGGCGCCGAAGGCTGCCTCAGGAGGAGCACCGGCCTTTAGCCTGGCCATACAAGCGTGTTTTTGTGGCCGGAGTTTCTTCACTCTATGGCTGCGCTGCCAAGCTACTTCTCTCCTCTCTACTACTTATCTAGGTAGGAACTATAGTTCCATTTTATTCCTAATGCACGTGGATCGACGCCTGCCTGCCTGCCTCCCCGCCTTTGCCTTGTATAGATATATATATACCCCGTTTTAAGGCTTACTTTTCTGAAGCCTTAAAGAGGCTGGATACACTGAAAATAGTTCTGGAATAGAAGTTAAGGACAATAGGTGTAAGTGTTCTAATTCATTTCCGGTTGGCTGTGACGTTGCAATAGCCTATAATGTTCAACCAATCAGAGAGTTGAGAGCATAGTGGAATAAATAAATTAGTATTTTCATTGAATTTCACACTATAATGGCCAAGTATTTGGTTCCTGAATGAGTAGTGACGGTCAAGAATCATACCCACGTGTGTGTGACGTACTTACCAATTACGTATTATCTATTTTTGAAGGGATTGTTTTTTTTTTCATTTTGTTTTCGGTGTTACATTTTACCTTCACTTTAAAGATAGAGAGTCTTTCTTCAATCCAGCTAGGGTATAAGGGGGGAAGGTATCAAATTGATTATCAGCTGCTGGCTATGATAACAATGTCCAGCCAGCCAGGGTCTTTCTCGACCCTTAGACGTTGTATGACAACCCTGGAAAGAGCAGCTAGGAGGAAGTGTAAGGGGAAGGGAAGTGTAGTATATAGTAGGGGTAAGAAGTCACCCCGTTGGAGTTTTATTGGGATTTAAACGTCCGTCGACGCGGGATTAGAATTTGAGTGCTGGAGTGAGTAATTCCTTTTCCTCTTGATGACGACGGAATAAAAAATGAAGTCGGCCCATGGCGCCCCCCAACACCCATAAAGGTGGATGTGTATACCCCCATCCCATGAATTCGTACCATCATACCATAAGTATGACGTTCTTTATTCTGACTGAATATGAAGTACCCACGAATAGCTTAGTTGTTCCGATTTGAGGTTGATGAAGCACCAGTTTTTAGGGATTTTCGGAAAACTGAAAAACAAGCGTGGCTATGGGTTCTAGGTCCGCTGAAGACATACACATTAGAGCGTCCCTACGATGTTTTTAACTCAAATTTACATAATTCTAATTCCAACCCTATATAGAGTAGTGGCACTCAGTGTTAATTTATCGTTGAACGTTATGTAGTCAAAGGCAGGGAGATGCCATTGAAGAGAATGGAGGCGTTCTAATCGACCCTTGGAAGAGTGTAAAAACCTTTTTTACGTTAATCGCATCACCTCCTTCGAAAGATAATTAAATTTTTACTTCAATCATTGTTAAAATTCTAAAATAATTAATGTCATTTAAAAATAAAACCGCGATAACGATTTGATACCCTTGTTCGTAATATCTTCTTGGTAGAATTGCGTAACTTCTTGTGTATGTACAAGAGATATTTTATTGGTTGTTACTCGGGGAGGTCTCCATTCTCCTCCCTCGACTCTTCTTTCTCTCTCTCGCTCTCTCACTTCTCAAAAGTAATGATCTTCTTCGATATAAACCGAGCTGGCGCTAAGGCTGCAGCTCTCTATACACTGCTGCAGCAGTGAAGATTTTTTTTCTTTATAGCTTTTGTAAGTTAGCCGGAAATAACACGCGCCAATTCTTCGCTTTGAACCGTTGAAGAAGAATAATAATCTTTTACTTTGGCATTGCATTGCTATGGGGGATCAAGTTTTACAAGTGTTGAAAAATTATCCACCGTTTTCCAAGACCGAGAAACATAAGTTATCTTTCTAGTAATAAAAAGAAACCCTAACGCTTTTTGCCTATCGTTCTGTGTGTAATTATAGCGCGTTCGTTGCTTACTCTCTTACTCCTGACTCTTCATGTTTTGAGTCTCTTGTTGAATAATAAATATTGAAATAATATTGAAATAATTGCGTTTTAAATGTCATTAGTCATTTGGAATATGGAGCATTTTTTATAAACGTTGAATTCTCTCTCGCAGGTCTCTGAATAATTTAACACACGTGTAAACGTTGTATTAGGCCTAATTTTAAATTTAGGCTTAGTAAATTTTAAACAAACATTTGTTTTGAAAATTTGAAACAAGGCTTAATGAGTCATCAAAATTTTAGGCGCGAGATCATGAAACTCGATCGTTTCCCGGGCTCAGTGGACATTTTACCCAGATGTATCTTAGACGCTCCTAACAGTAGACCTAGGTTCAATGCAAGCGTCACGTAAACTTCTGACGTAAACTTCTGACGTAAATTGATGACGTTTGTACATTGTCATAAGAAAAATATGTCTAAGTTCCTTTTCTGTTGGTTTCCCTTCCTGGAGGTTATATGAACTGCACAGCGCAGGCGCGGGTAGAACAATGGGGGAATCCATCTTAAATCGACAGCTATATTTAAGTTATAATATAAGAAATGGGTGATGACCTTTTTTTAGGGACCTTTTCACGGAGCACTGATTGTAAGGTGTTGGAAAGTTGTTTATAACCACTAAACTTCTCTGTAAAACTCGTATTACAACCCCGGCCAACAGTATCCAACCTCTCTACTATATAAAATGGGAACTTAAAGAAAAAAATGTTAAAAAATATGGAGGCGATACAAACACATACACATACATAAGGGTTTTTCCTCAAGTCGAACCTATAGTCGCTTGTCATTGGGTATAAGTTGCCTACAAAAAAACATCCATACACACACCCCACACATCTTATCATATTGTAATTCATCCTTTACTGTAAACCCCGAATGACATAGAGGACTAAGAAGAGTGAGCACTTTAGACACTAGTAGGGTTAGGGTGCTTGCTTGCTTCTTTGGTATACGAACCTCGCGAGTTTAGGGTTAGTCCTATAAGTGTAGACCCAAGAAAAAGAAAAAAGGCAGAGGACTGTCCCGTTTTCTTGGCGAAGCGAACGTGATCAAAGAATCCTGAAGAAGTTTTTTTTTCTTCTTTGGTTGGTTCGTTCGTTCTTTCTTCTTCTATAGTTTTTTTTTCTTTCTCTCGATCGCGCTTCTGCCGATGAAAAAATATTCTTTGGTAAACTGTAGACACGATCCGAGCAGAATGATGGATGTTCCGAGAGCTATTTGGTCTTTCCTTCCCGCCCCGTTTTTCTCATCCCTTATTCCCTTGGATTTTTTCGTCTCTCCTTCTCTCTCTCTTCTGCTTTTGCTGCTTCTTCTTCTTCCTCCACTCTTCTTCGAAGCTCTTTTCGTCTTCAACCGAAAACCCCCTTCATTTCAACGTTAATTTGCAATAAGAACGATGTTACAATACCTTTTAATGTAGTTCCTTCCGACTATACTTAAGCCTTGGTTTATTACTGTTTGTGGCGTTGAATTTTCGAAATGGACCCACATATTCATCCCAAATTTGCAGTAAACGCGAAGGTGTGTTGAACGTCGTTCGTACCCGGTTTGAAGCGTATTTTGGTATGAAATGAACCAAAAATTTACCTCCCACCTTTGTTCTTGGTATCGTTGCATTCTTAAATTGCAGTAGGTATTTTAGAAGGAAGTCTGGAAGATATATTAGGAATTAGTTAAGCCTTTGTTTATCATTATTTGAGTTGTATTTTGAGTTTGAAATATAGACTTAGAATGGCATACCATACTCATTGCCTATTTTTACTTTTATTTTAGTTTCTAGTTTATCTTCTTCTTTTCTTAATTATTTTTCTTCAAACGGAGCTCACCAAGAAGTATTTTAGAATTTTTTTAAAACCCCTCCAATATTTAGTTTCGTATATTTTATTTGAGGGTATTTAATTAACCTGAGTAATGTTGTAAGGTTAATTCGTTATAAATAATAGTAATGTATTCGCAAATCACGTGACATTATACGAATTGTATTAATTAAACAAAAACAAAAACAAGAGTTCAAAAAAATGCTTAACGAGTTTTTAAAATGTATATGATATTTGAAATCAGGTCTAAATTCTTGGAGAGATTTATTTGTAACTGATGCACCAGCAAGGTATAAAGTTACATCTGGAATAGATGGTTTGTTAGAGAGAGAGAGAGAGTTTTCCAATTTAGGGTTCATCTGATTCCCTAGCTAGAACCTTTCGGTTGGTATATATGTATGTTTAGAGAGAGAGAGTATGGTATAGTAGCTTTTGATATAGAATCATTCCCCCCTCCCCTTTACTAATTTTCCTTCCAATCTTTCTATTCCCTCATTTCTGTTGGACCGCGTCTCTGATTCATTACTCTTTGCCTGCAGTCGAAGGCGATACTTGGGTTTGGCATCGGGAGAAAATGTTACCGTCCTTGTTCGGCTTTGTTACATTGCACAGTAATATTGACTGCTCTCTTATAGCTAATGTTAATTTACAACAGTATTTTTAGACGTAACCATACGTATCTTTTCTATAGCAACACGACATTGAATGCATTTCTTTAGTCTAATTTAAAATTTCACTATTTATGTATTTTTTAAATCACATAGAATTGTGAATATTTCAAAGCCTTTTCAGATCTCTGATTTAATTTTTCAGTTATCTTATTTAGTTTTTCTTCCACAAAAATAACCAATTCAGATTTTAAGGCATTTTGTTCGTTATTCAAAATGCTCTTTTTTTTTTAAAGAAAAAAAAAATAAAACTTAATATTTTATCAAATCAAATAATCGAAATAAAACATGGTCCGATTTAAATTAGTTTTTTCCTATAAAAAATAAACTAGGTTTGATTATGACGGCATATAGTTAAATACGACCACCCACTAAAAATTTCAAAGTGATTTTAGTCTACTCGAGCGTGAATCAAATTTAGGGTGAAAGTTTCTTAACCCGTATTTAAGAAGAAGAAGAAAAAAATCATTTTTATATTTCATCTTATAAGAAATATAATTTTCCTTTTTGACTTGTGGTGAAAATTACATACGTCATGTAGTGAATCTCATATGGTGGTGCATGGTAGCACCCCTTTTTTTAATCATAGATATGTCTAGAATGTCAGTCGAAATACAACCAATATTGAAATATTTAATTTTTGTTGTTAGAGTCTTAGGTGTAGGTTTCATAGTATCGGTTGTATTTCGGAGGATAATTTACAGGGGTGTACAAGTTGTTAGGATATATATCTACGCCCCGCGGCCAATAGGTTCACGCCCTGTGGATTTTTTATTTATTTTTTTTTTTCCTTTTTCTAAACCGGAAAATAAAAAATTCCCTAAGAAAAAATATATTTACAATAGGTTGAATTTTATTTGGCAGTCCGGGACTGCTAAGAATTTTCTTCAGAATTGTCGCAAATAATTCAGAATAGTTTTGGTGTATCGCTTTGCGAATAGACTTGGTCCTTAGCAGACGACAAATACTTCTATAGCAGTTCTAAAATACAACTTCCGGTGAATATATATATTTCCCGAACTGTTCCGGGCTGCCGAAGAAAATTGGCTCTATACCTAATGACAAGGTGGAGATTTTGAAAAACCTTTGTGTGAGAAAGTTTCTAGTATTTTAGATTTTGAAAAGAAAATAAAAAAGTATCTTGTAAATGGCATTGTGCCTTCGCATTTTCAAACCTCGCCCTAAATGTAATTTAGGCCAAAGCGAAGAAGTTTACTAACTTATCCTGGAAATAAAGTAAAAATCAATTAAGGAAATCCCTCCCTTAGAATTAGTTAAAATAAAAACAAAAACAAAACAATATTGGCAGATTTGATTTAAAATTAATTTATAACTTTAAATTAATATTAAGCCTTTGTTAATTGTTTTAAACGTCTACACTGATACTCATCGCTGCCTCTTTTCATCCCATTTAAAAACGTATAAGGCAATTCCGGATAAAACGCTTACTGACATGAATTTAATTAATTTCACCATGAATATTTGAAAATTGAATTATATTATTCTTATATAAATAATAACAATAACAAAAGTTTTTCCATTACATAATGGCTAACCTACCCTAAAATTATTTTGATAAAAAAGTAATCCAATATTCATGGAGGAAATAAATAAAGTAAAGAAGGGTAAGTAAGTAAGCCAGTTGGAAGGAATTTTAATTCCGAGTAACTCCTCTCTCTCTCTCTCACTCACTTTCCTCTTCCTGCAAGGATCTTTTTTCCTTCCCATTTCCCATAGGATACATTTGAATACGATGCATGCGGGTGGGGGGATGCTAAACCCGTAGGAGTTAAGGAAGGGGGGGGGGTGGAAAACCCCTTTGGTCCTTACGAGCAGCATTTTTGAAAGAGAGAAACAAAACTGACTTCTCTCCTCTCCCCTTTTCTCCTCTCCTTCTCTAGGGTTAAAGGCCCTTTACAGTGTTACTGGTTACGTTTTGAGATCAAGTTTTATTATAAAACGAAAAATCCCTTGGCTTCCTTAAGGAAACCTATTCCATCTTCTTCGTGCTCCCCCCCCCGGTTGGCGTTGACTATTCTCGGGACAAATTAAAGGAATTAGTAGGGTCTTTCCTTCTCGGACCGTGCATGCTTGTCGAGGGACATTGGGAAAGGTTTTACTGTAGTCAAGATGGGGATGGCATTTGCAAAAAGGTCCTTCCTTGGATAGTTCTATCTTTTTCCGCGGAACACCACCGCTGCAAAACTGTACTAATTCTTCGTCCCTCGTGACACTAGCTGGCTCGCGCCAAAACTTAAGTTTTCCTTCTCACATCCTTCCACTGTTTTGGGGCTCGAGACTCTGAGGTCATAAATATTCCAAACGTTTTACTTATTGCAAACCCAAAGTTCTCTCCCTTTTCTACGTTTCTTTCGCTTACTCGTGACGCGTTGGACCGGTCTTGTATATATATATTGGCAAAGAGGGGACACTCAGAAGTACAACTAACTACCAGGAGCATCCCACGTGATGTCTCATTAAGAGCTATATAGCCGAGTTGGTATAACTATTAATATATAAGTTCAGTTCGGATTCGTGTTGAAATGAATATGACAGGATGTAGTCAGTATTCCTAAGAAAATTGCATCGGATGTTAGCTAGATATGTATAAATTATTATATTTTTTTTTATAATTTTAGTGTTTACTTCGATAAATGAACTCCAAATTTTCAATTCTCAATTGATTTAAAAAATAATTTACCGATGTTTGTTATAGAGTGATTATTTTTTAAATTGTAAGAAAATTTATTTAATTTAAATAATAAACCAGATTTAATGGTGCACTTCTATAAATGCACTCTAAATATTCAATTCTCGATTTTATTTAAAAAAATAATTAACGATTTTAGGATTTAATTTTAAATTAATATTTTACAAAAAAAAAACAAGAATACGAAAGATTAATTTTTTATTTTATTTTTATGCTTCTCTCTTATTATCACTTATGCAAATTAGACTCCACATCGCCAAGAAGATAAAGCTCCGCCCTCCCACTGTGTTTTAAATGTTAAGTATTTATTAGTGAATTTATCTCGTATTGCAAAGACGCGTGGTACGTGTAGTCTCGCGAACCGCGCTCGTTTCACGAAAATTGTCAAAACGGTAAGTTTATAATACTTATAGTCTATTTGGGACACAAGTTTATTTTTGAAGTTGGTCTAGTACTTGTCCATAAATTCCCATGGGTTTATATGTATAACAAACTCGGCTCAAAATAATGTAAAACGCAAAAAGAAAAGAAGCCCTTGTATAAACTCATCAACATTAATGTAAAACATCATTTTACATGTTGCGTGAACGAAAACTCGAACAAAATGACATTTAAATAAATGGTAAATAGAACCATTTGACAACACCCTTTATTACATTAGCTTAAATTTCTACACGAAAAATTGTATGCGAAATTAAGCCTGAAAACCAAAATCCATAACCCTTGCAGCTCGATTCCGTTCACATATTCATTTTTACTTCTTTTTTTTTGGGGGGGGGGGGTTGAATTGGTAATTATAGACGCCAAAATGACAAAACAGTACTCTGTACTTCCAATGGAAGGATATGTATGGTTTTTCTTTTGGCAGAGGTATTTTTTTAGTACGTATAACTTTCCCATATGGAAAGCACTCTTAATTTTGGTAGTGGTACAATGTCTGCGCAGGGTCCTGCACTAAGCCTAACGTATCGTAGCCAATCAGGGACTTAAAATTAATCTGGGACTAAATATAAGTAGTGGCAAAATGAGGGTTTCAACGCATCTCGCGCTAATGAACAATTCAAGATTAAGGCAGGCGTGGTTACTGATTGCAACTTCAACTCTTGTCCCCGTAAACTACAGACATTCCATGATTTATCGAAGCCAAAAAACACCAGGCTTGCAGGGCAAAGTAACAACCCCCATTTCCAATGCTTTCTGTAGGGCTCCGAGGTACATCCCATACACGTAACAATGATGGCTGGCTACGTATTCGAAGATCACGCGAAAAACAGATTCATTACCATGTAATTGTGGCCCGATCGTACCTATAAGAGTGTGAAGGGAGGACCTCGATATTATTTCCCATCAGCCCTCGCGAGCTCCGGAATATCGTAGCTAGAACCAACCAACCAGCCACCTTTTTTATCAGAATCGTATGTATGGATCAGTAGAAAAATAGAGGCCATGTATTTTTCACTGTAATTTAGTGTAAGTTTCCATGTTTATTTGCTTGGTCGTGCATGGCTGGTTAATTTCCGGAGCTTGGATTTTAATGCGTAGATTGACAACTGTATTATTGAAACAATGGTGACACTAAAAGTCCTGTATATTCAATGTAGATGCTGTCTCATTGGTTATACTTAACCCCAACGTCGTAAGAAATTAAAAACCGATTCAATCGTCAGACTCGAATATGCTAAGTAATCTCGTGCGTTTATTCTAATACCATCACGTGCACGTGCGATGGAATCCCGAATCTCGCGCGAATGTAGGCCTAGTATTTTTGGCGCCAGTTTAACTTGTATGTTTATTTACTCGCTATGAGTATGGGTTTAAAGGTAGCTAGTTAACTTGTCGTTAGAGACTTGGAAACTGAAAATGCTTAGCAGCTGCAGTTTGTCGATGGAAGAAAAATTACACCACGCGCGCTTGCTGCGTTTTCGATCAGTTTTCGGGGTTGTTTTTGGTGCAGTTAGTTTGTAGGTGCTCTTTATATAACCTTCCCTCATACCAATTTACTATAACATTCGCGCCTTTTCCCACCATGCATTGGCACGAAATCATTCAATGTTTCACTCGCCAACTACTAATTCCAAGTGATTCTGAAGTAAATTATAAGGCGAGTTTTTTAAAATAAAAACTTACTTGGTATAAATTAACTTGGAAATATTTTAGGTATTATTTTCTTTCCCTTCTAAATTTGAATTATTTCAAAGTAAATATTAGAGAGGATATATTTCGAAATTTATTTTATGTTAATACGTTTATGAATTTAAAATTGGCTTCTTATTTTTAATAATTCAAAAAAGGCTGGATGGAATAAAGATTAAGCCATTACTATAAAAGAGACATAAAAATTTATGAGTATATTGCATTATTTAATATTAAATTTTTGGGATTATCTTTAAAAACTTTATATTTAACTTTTGTTTTATATTTAAACACGAGAAAGGAATTATTATAAGTTGAAATTACTTTTTAAGTAAATAGAAATGATATTGATTACACGCGGTGTACATTTTGAATTAAAGTCTTTCCCCATGCACGTACATGCTGAAAATTTCAAATATAAAAAAAATCTTGAATGGTGATTGGCTAGTTCTCCTAAGACTTCAACCGAAGTATTGATTTCAAGCCAAAGCGAAACGTTATATACGTTGGTTTGAATAGTTTTAGCATAACTTGCAGCGTTGAGATAATCGATTTTTGGAAGCGAAAAAGGAAATATTTCCTAGAGAAAGGCAGGAAAGGAAAATGTTGAATCATTTTTACACAAACTTTGTATTTTGGTTTGTCAAATACAAAAGCAAAAGCAAAAAAATCCGAAAACGCGACCCACCTGTCGTCGTGTCTGTCCTCGGAATTGATGTGTCTTATGGCATACTAATGAAAGCGACAAGGACTACTTTACGTTGAGTGTAAATACTATTTCAAATACCTACTTGAATACTAATGAATGTTGTTGTTGGATAAGTAGGTACTTGACGTAACATTTTGGAAATAAAATATGAATATCTCGAGTTACAGTGAATTAAATGACCCGTAGAAATCGGTATTTTTAATTGACTACCGAATTATATATTAATATGAGTTAATTAACTTTTCAAAATTCTTTTTTTTTAAATTAAGGAAGGAGAAATGTCAGTCAGTATAAGTTTTATATTTTCATATTTTTTTTTTTTCATTTCTTTCTTTTTCAAAATAGCCCAAGGTGTTTCAGTTAGAAATTCCACATTCTATTTTTAGATTTATTTTAAAGTTATGTAGAGAAGGAGGGAGAGGAGTATAAAAAAACACGTGGGTTGGGTTATGACGTAGGCTCTCTGAATAATTTTGCATATTAAATTAAATTAAAATATGATATGCAATTAAGAGTATTTATTTCAAGATCATTGTCCTGTAATTCTTATTTTTATCGTTTGGCGTTGTTTCTATAAAACCAGGTGCGTTTAATTTTCTATTTAATATATATCTTCACTTGAGGTTTTTAATTTTTAATTTTTTTTACCTACATTTTCACGTGCTTCTTTTTTAAATAGTAATTCAGGTACTCAGTTATGTAATACGAACAAAACCGGTAATTCTTTTCACGCGGCTTTTTCGAAAATAAAAATAAAACCTTGGCGGCGCGAGGTAGACTTTTATTATTTTTCAAATTTGAAAAATAAAATAGATTCGAATTTCAAAGTTGCCTTTAGGCTTGTTAAAACATGGCGTCTTAAAAAGAAAACCGTTCAGTTACATGCCTCAAAATCAGCATGCGTAACATGATTAATTATTAATTTAATATTCAACTAAATTACGTGACAAATGATTGAAACATTGTCAAAGTTTATTAGACTTATAACCCGGAGCTATTAGTCTAGTTAATTTGAAATTAAATGATACAAAATTAACTATATCATTTAATATTAAAATATATCAATATATACTTCTTATTTATACGCTTTCATATATCGGTGGCCAGCTGCCAATTGATTACGACAAAATAATTATATATCCAAAATATAATATTAAGTATGATTAAACGTTAGTTTAATTTACTGTTGAAATAGTATACTGATTCAAACATAAGACTATATAGCCATTTCCTGTTTCACAATAGTTAAGTGTTTGTATATTAAATACATTTGTACCCAAGCGCATGCGTTACTATTCGTTTTTATGTGAGGTGAATTTATAATAATCCGTAAATCTCTAGGTTAGAATTTTATCTCACGTATAGTTGTGAGTTTCTTCATTGAAACGATGGTTTTGAATCATTAATTTATCAAAAAACTACCCATTTCTTTTTTTTAGGAAAGCTATGTACGACTTGTTATCTGTTTTGTTTTAGAAGCGAGAAACTTTTTAAGATTTATTAATTTTTGTTTCGTAAGAAAAATCTCCCACTTTTTTTGAAGAATATGAATTACGTGGTTTTTGTAAACTGCGTTTAACGCATATCAAATAACTATGTGGGTGTTTGAATGCGTTTATCCCTTAGCTCTACATGTTTTCTTTTCTTTTTTTGAGAGAGAGATTAGATTTGCTAGATACTTCACGCCAAAATTCATGTTCATACGATATAAAGTTTAGGTTGTCAAAATAATAACGGTCTGAAAAGCTTGTAGTATTCTGTTCGATTCAGTAGATGCTCTTATAACAAATTTCTGGCAACCCTGAAGGGCATGCGCGGTTAAAATTAATAAAACGGGGGAGAAAATTTCTCTAGCCCCTTTAGTGGAACCGAACCCCTCACGTTTAATGAAACCCCGACCAACTAATTTCGTACCAACTGGAAAATATCGCATTCTAACTTCTCCGTCAATACTAGAATGTACCCACTAAGCCTCGGCTCTGTCTCTCTCTCTCTCTCTCTCTACCCATAAGATTCTGAATAATGACGACCCCATAGAAAGGTCAATGCAGGAGGAGAAAATATTTCTGTGTAGCTTGCAGCAAGCCAGCTCGCGCCTCAAAGGGGTATAAGGGTAATATAGGATTTTTCTATGAAAGGAAAATTTTTGGGTATGATGCGGAAGATGTAGGGATGGGACACTCATTCTATTGTGGAAGCGTGGAGGTTATGAACCATATAGGGGTATTTTTAAAACAGAGGGAGCGCTGTATCGATATGCCCAATTACAAAATGGAGATTATGCTTCTAGTATATCAAGGTCTAAATTTAAGGACAAGAATTCTGATCATTAGAAATTCTAAATTAAATTCTCTCCGATTTGAAACTTATTTGTTTTTCGAATGGATATTTATTATTTTGTTTACTTTTCGGAAAATATTCTTTAGTGAAGCGAAACGAGTGAGTTAGTTAGCCAATAATAGGAAATATAAAGAGACAATACATAGATTCGTCAGAAAGAGTGAGAGAGAGAGAGAGAGAGAGAGAGAGAGAGGAATTGAGCAATAAGAGCGGCACGCGGTAAAAGAGCAAATAACAATTAACGGTTTAGCCCTTCCACCCCTGCTGCGTTCCTAGACAAAAGTGTCCAAAACTACTGTCGGTTATCAATAGGGGCTCGGCCTAGGCCCGCTTCTCCCTTGGAAATTAGTGGCCGCGATAAATCTTTCGACGCTTCCCGATGACAGCGAATAATAAGTCTTCTAGCTCCAAAACTCCTTCTCCTAGAGCAGCCTTCGTCCACCCTGCATACCCTAAACGTTACTAATACTCGAATCATATTGATACAAATACCGGAAGTCATTCCATCTCACTTCCTATCCTTTCCTAATTCATCTTAGGAAAGTGGACGCCATCACTTGCCTTCCTTCACTCTATCTCTTACCCTTTTCTCTAATATCACACGGAAGTTCATTCTTGGAAGTAAAAAGGTCCCTACCTCTCATCAGGAATATAAAAAAAGATTGAAGTCATCTTGGTCTTCCTCGTGGTTCCCACTGTATTCACTGTTTACATGGCACGCCGTCTATCAATTGTCAAAGCGGGCGAAATTTATTTCAAAATTAATAAAAGGCTCAGAAGGGCGCGTGACCATAGAGGCCAGAATGCACGTGACATTGCAACTTGAAGCCCGCGCAGTTTTAAAAATTCAAAACGAGGCTTAGAAAATTAGTGTTTGTTTTTGGTTAAACTTTGATTTAACAAAGCTACACGATACGAACGTCATTTTGAGACCCAACCCTCACACTTCAATTACTATACTTCTTCAAGCATCCCAACCAACTTTGGACCCCCCCCCCCCAGCCCCTGGTCTATGTATAAATCCCCGGACAAGGGCTGCTTATAGACGAAACGAATTGAATTACTTCGTCCAATTGATTTTCATTCCTATAGTTTTGGTGGAACTTGGGAGGATTTAGGTTCCCTGGTAGTAGGTAGGGTTGGCCTTGCTTAACAGTAACCAAAGGCGACTCGGAATAGAATCAGTTCTGTTTAATAACATAGTCGGACGCGCTTGGGCACCACGGCGAGAAACTCAAACCACACGGCTGATAATTTCACCCCAGTCCCAATTTTATAGTGTTTCTCCCGCAAATTTGTAGGCGGGAACAATTGCACCACCAGCAGCAGCACCATTTCTACTCTCTTATATATATATTCTCCAGACCTATTATAAACTGGGCGAGTCGCTAACGCCTTTTAAAGGATTCTTCCCAGCTCTTCATCCCCGCTGCCAAGTCTTAACTCCTTAGTCTCTAGCTTTACCTTAATACAATGAGGTATCTCCCCTCTCTACTCCCCATCCCCTCCCCTCGGTAGCTTAGGACGCTTTTCTGGAATTCGGAACTCGCGAGCTAGGAAGCCTAGCTAGTCTTAACCCTAACTCGCGGTAAAGCCTCGCGTTATTAATCAGCTAATTATACCCGAACTTAATCGGGTTAGATTTATAAACCAAAAGCGCTTCTTGGTTGGTTAGTTGGTAACCTACGGTCATCCGAGGAAGATGGGGAGCAGGGAACAAAACCACAAATCCAAATGCGAGCGGATGAGGAAACTGCGTATCCTCTTATTAAACTTGGTAGGTTTCGTTTAAAGTTCAGATAAACAATGCGCATCGGGCCTTGGTCTAATTGTTATTGAGCGGTGTAGACTATTTCTGTAAATATACGTTCACCCTGAGTTCAGATACTGTTTTCTTTTCTGTTGTCAAAGTTTAGTTAACATTGTTTGTAACTTCAAATACAATACGTGACTGCTTGTGAACAGTATTTTTTGAATACTAAGCCTTGGTGCTGTACATAAACTTACCGAAAAATCAAATTAACATAATTTTATCTAACGAAATGAACGCAATACCCTGAAACAAAATATCACCCATACTGTAACCTAAGCCTTTGTTGCTTCAAAGGCACCTAAGATATATTTCTTGTAACAAAGACTACTTATCCTGGACCAAGCAAACTGCAAAGATCAAGGCTATCTGGAAACAAAGTTAAGTTGTGTCGCCTAGCTTTTAGATTGCCCTTAATCTAAAACCCCTGCAGCCCCCTCTGGTGAGAAATTTAATTAGCTAGTTTTACGGGAGCTTTGATTTAAGAGAAGCTTCTGAGAAAACACCTACACCATGCACCAGCTAGCTAGCCCCCGAGATCGGAACTAGAACTGGCCGAGCAAAGATTTAATGTAATAAAGTATAGATTGTATATACTTACCCCTCGTGCTCGTGCTCTGTTTGGTCCTTGGGCGCGAACTCCCTATGTTATGTCCACGAGCATTAGCTTTTCCCGCGCATTGATTGGATTAAATAGTATATATAGCGAGCGATGCACGGTTTATTAATAATTTGGGATAACTAAAGCGACGTACGTCTTAAGAAGATTATCGTATTTAGTTTGCTTCCAAAAGGGGAAGACCTGATTTTTATATTGGATTTATGCGCTTTAATATCGTAATGTATTCATGCTGAGACGTATAGCTTAAAATGTATACGCTTTTAATGAAGGGAACGTACGGATAATTAATGAGATATTTTCTTTTTTCTTAACTAAAGGTCATATATTTTTACAATATTAGAGAAGTTTTGAGCAAAGGTAACATTCTTGAGGGGAAACTTATAGGGTTAGGCCTAATTTATAAAGCAGACAGAAAAGATCAGTCGTCCAATAGAATTTCGTACCACGCAAGACGTCATCTACTTATATCGCAGACATAAGTTGCACTATCTTCTTTAATTTTGTAGATAGAAACATGGTTCCAATTTGAGATATTCTTTATTTTATACGCTCTTTCGAACGAGATATCTTTTACAATAAAATATTGAATTCTAAAATCTTTTTTTTTTTCGTTTTGTTCTGAAACCGAATTTTGAATTGAAAATTTCCATATCAAACCAAAAACAAAGATTATATTTACGGATAAACAAAAAATTCAAATCCCATCTCGGTTAGACCCGCCTTTTTCCTAAATTTCGCGCGCTTTTGTTTGGCGGGAAATTTCCTCACACATGTTTTATATCGTTTTCTGTTAGCGAGATGTTTTTCTTTCTTTTTTTTGTAATACTGGAATATAATTTGTTCTTTCGGCTCTCCAACCGCACCAAGAAAATTCGTATTTTCAATTTTCACTTATTTTATTCACAGTCGTTTTGATGAATTTTACTTCCGGGGAAGAGAAACGAAATAAAAAAACCAGAAAGAAAGAATGAAATAGAATAAGAATTTAGGATGAAAAAAATCCCTTAAAAAAGCATAAAATAAAAAAAAATGAATGTTCTCGCGCTCTATTCTGCTCGGGTAAGAATATTATGGGATGGTTTTAGCACGCTTTATATAAGCTACGTGGCCCACTAAATTGTTCTGCCGAGGCTCACGAATAGACCTATATATTACGTATATCATCATGAATTCATTTAACAATCCCACGAATGTAACTAGAAACTAAAGTTCGCTTATTATTTATCAGTTTGTAGATGTGTCTTCGGTTTTTGGGATGACCTTTGACCTCGCATTTGTTTAAAGTTCCGTACAACAATTACTTCATGAGGTGAGCGCGAAAAATGTCTTCGTTGTACGGGGTGACCTATGACCTCAAATATCTCAGATGCCACGCAAGGAATATATTGAAATCTTATATTGTCTTTAAATGATATATATTTTGTTCAATATTCTTTGACGTATTAAAATTATTCTTTCAGTATCAGTTTGTGGGAGGCTTAAACAAAGGACCACACAAAAAAAAAGATCCGTTAGAAGCGCTAGTTGCGTAACACAAATAAAATAATAAAAAAAAAAATCGGCAAGGATAATACATAGATGGTAAACACTACCCTTAGAAATTTAGTAAATTTTCTAGGTTTAACAGTAGTAAATTTTTCTACGATAAATTACAATTCAAAGGTTGGGCTACACTATAATAGAAAAAAATGTTGGAAGACCTTCGTTAAGTTAACCGTAATGTGGGTTGTTTCAATTTCCCCCACCACTGTAAGGATAATTTTCTCAAACCACGAACGAAAAAAATAAATGTTCTTTTATTGTATAGCTTTAATTCAGAATCAATCGTTTCGGTACCGTAGGCTGCAGGAAGGCGGGAAAAAAATTAAGCGCATTTAGGTAATGGGGGATGGCAGCTTTTGTACTGTACGGTGGATAATGTCAGTAAGGGTGTTTTGAAAAAATAAATCTAGAAATAAAATAAAATCTTAGGTTTGGTTTGGGCATTGAATTGAGATATAATTTATTTCTGGGCATTTTTCTAATTGCGACCTAATGTGTAATTGAGATTTATATTTATTATACAACATAACTTATGCACGAATTTCCTAAAATTTTATTCCATATGATTTAAATACGTCATTTTCACCGTCCCTTTAATTCAATCTATGAGACTTATTTGTAAAAAGAAATAAAACCATTCATGAATAAGTTATATGGCTTACGGGCAAATTAAACTTAACCTTTATAAATTAACTTTAGGGGGAAATTAACTACTTGTCAATACACAACGAAACCGTTAATTAATCTTTACTAGTTTCCTTGAAATTCGATCCGATATTAGATATTTAAAAGATAAAAACTCCTTAACTTTATTTTAAATCGGTTTAAAAATTATTTTTATATAATCTTTTTTTTTAATTTCCCAAGAAGAAATAAAAATTAAATCCGTAACACCTTAAGAATATTAAACAATAGAATATTCTTATCTCTATAAATTATAGATTTTTAACTCTTTATTTTAAAGGTGTGTTGAATGAAAATTCACTTTTTCGTGGTTAAAATTTTACGTTCTTATCGTAAAAAAAATTGACGTCAGGGGGCGCCTCAATTAATTAAAACCGATACTGATGACTTTTCTTTCATAATGTGTCACGATTTGCCTTTGTAACGCGTTTTAAAACCATTAAGCTTCCCGCCGCGATAAGACTTCTCTCCTTACCAAGCTATAAACCCTGATTTTGAAATTAGGTACCGAAAATTATTTGTTCCAATTTTTATCTTTCTCTCTCTCTACTTTCTAACACGATGTGGTGTGGTTAATTTTAATTTTTTAATACAAGGTGAAAACAGATATAAGGAGATGTAATTAATCAATGAAAAAAGGATGAAGTTAGTAGCGAGCATGCGTTGATTTTTAAATATTGAAATTATGAAGTTAAGCCTTTGTAAATAAACTGCGCGCGAATATTGAATGAAGTTAGAGAGTTAAGCCTTTGTAAATAAACTGTGCGCGCACGTGTAATTGCGTAATTACTTCGAAATAATCTATGAAGTCATACGTGCACATATTTTGGAGTATGAGGGTCGTATTTCTACTGTTATATTGTAGAGATGTTAAGAAATTTCGTTGGAAACGTGTACGTAATCGTCTGCTAAGTTTGGCGCGTTTTTTTTTATATCATAACATTGCATTAGGCTTAGCGGTTCAAGTTCTCGCGCCACGTTTTTGGTCAATTTCTTAACTTCTCTACTTGGAGGAATTGCGGGGTATCGAATACAGATAGAGGAGAAAAAGATCGGTCGGAAGTTGAAAAGAAAAAAGATCAGAGATGAGAGGAAAAATAGGAAAAAGCGGATGGCTACCCCTATATAGCTATGTGCACATGGTTAGACTGATAAAGTAGTCCCTCGAGAAGGGACTCTCTCTTTCTCGCTACCTTCCGGCAGATATAAACTCTTTTCCAGATGGAAACACTCTCTCCTCTCTCTCTATCCAGGGAACATTACGAAGAATATAACGTAGTCCCTGCGTAAAAGGACCCCCCAAAAAAACCAAGGGACACCAGAGCGATAGGGACCGTTCCGTTTTATATACGGTAGAATGAAAAAATAAAGTCCCTCCCCGTGTTCGGTCAGGATTTTTTCCTATATGTAGCCTTTGACAAATATATCTTTTCGTATACAGTAAAGGAGTTTGGCTGCCTATTATGTTATGTATACAATTCGTAAGGAATACTTTTAAGGGTCGAATTTATTGGAAACAGTTAAGTCACGTGTGTTGATCGGATTGTGTCGATATCACGTGATGCATTATTTTGTTAGTTTACTTCCAGTTCACGTGCGTTATTTTGTTAGTTTACTTTCAGTTCACGTGCGTTATTTTGTAAATTTACTTTCAGTTCACGTGCGTTATTTCGTAAATTTACTTTCAGTTCACGTGCGTTATTTTGTAAATTTACTTTCAGTTCACGTGCGTTATTTCGTAAATTTACTTTCAGTTCACGTGCGTTATTTTGTAAATTTACTTTTAGTTCACGTGCGTTATTTTGTAAATTTACTTTTAGTTTACGTGCGTTATTTTGTAAATTTCTTTTGGTTCACGTGCGTTATTTTGTAAATTTACTTTTAGTTCACGTGCATTATTTTGTACATTTACTTCTTCTTCCAAGTTTACTTTTAGCTTTCGTATTATTTTTTAAATAACACTATATGCCTTTGAGTTTTTACTTTTTTTTTAAACTCTTTTTAAATTATTTATAATTAAGTATTCAAGGGAGGAATTTACAGCTCTAAATCATGTTATACACGACTCAGTTATAGTGTTTACAAATAATTAAACTATTTTTAAAATTCCATCTCCTAAAAAACTTTACATATTTTTCTAAAAATATTATAAGGATTTATTAAGGTAATTACAAGGTAAAACCTAGCAATTAATATGACAAAAATACGTAAATCTTTTCGGGCTCCAATAATATCGCGTGGTAATTTTCCAAGAGCAGAATTTTATATTTTTTTAATATTAAACATGTTACAACACGCTTTCTGCATAGTTCCTTAAAAGATAGAAAAAAAATTCAGATATAAAAATGCCATTTTTGAATTTATGCTTGCCCTAAATCAATTTTGACGTTTACGTTTATGTCTATAATTATGCAACCCCGCTTTAGTTTCTATGTACCTGCAAGAAAGAAGGTATAAAGAGGATAAAAAAAGAGGCAACTATAACTGCCCATGGCCACACCTGTAACAGAAGGTACACCGTATCACATCACCTGTGAAAATCTTTTTTCCTTTTTTTTTATCTTATCTGAAGCCAACCTGTATATACATTTTTCACTTTAAAATCTAGCTATACCTGGTCTAAATTCATCTATTTTTCGATAAGGTGACCTTCGAAGGGTACTAAACCCTTCTACTTATTGTGAAGATTGTTATTTATAACCCTGCACGTAAAAGAAAGTTCTGGGAAAAAGATATTTTTTCGACTTGGTGCCTTATTGGGCGTACATGAAAATAAGTAATTGCTTCCCAAGTATTGTGTTTCGATTCCGAAATGTTTCCTCAAATAAAGACGTGATGGATGCCTAATAAAGCTGTCAATTCTTCGAAATTCGAACCCAGGACCAAATAACCATCCTAATTGCTCCCTTGAGGGAAAAATTCATGGTGACCTTTTGAAACTACCCGAAAAGACCCCCGGGGTTGTGTTGTGCCGACTTGTGTCCTGGTACTTTGGCACTTGGGCCTAACCCATCCATTTCTGAGATTTTTCCAGTACGCCCATTAGAGCCCAATATATCGATGTCCATACGAGACCAATTAACTAATAGCTACCACCCGGGTTTGACAACGCGCTCGCTATTGTCAGCGGCCTGTGGTTTCCGAAATTCTAACATATAAATTTCCCTCATCCTTCAAAATAGCGGATGGTCAATTCCGCTCCCATAACACTTTCATCGCATTGTATGAAGTATGTTAGTTGAAGTAATACGATTCTAGTGTGAGGTTGTTTCACCATTTTTGTCGAGGCCACCCGACTCCGTTGAACCTAACCTCAACCTAACCCCACCCCAACCTAACCCAAACTGAACTTAACCTTACCTAAAATATCAGACTGTTAGGTAGCGATGTACCAATCTACTTAAATGAGTCTGTCACGCGTTATGATGCATTTCTGGCCCAAAATGTTTTACTTCAACTAATGAACTTCGATTAAATAGATTCGCCTGGTTCTGGTTATCTGGTTCATCGCTTTCGCTCAAGAACCATTGCCAAACATTGTGAAATAGACCTATCCTTGCCTTTGATACCAGTGCCAGGGTTCCCAATAATACCCTTAACACCACCGTGTGAAAAGCATTCCTCCGTGGACCTTGAACCATGGAATATACTTATATATCACTTTGGAAACTTGGCAACCAAGTGCAACATCAGTGACTCGCGAATTCCTTTGGGGCTTTCGAAGACGCCCGTCGCCTTTCAAAATCCAAGTACGACGGACTTGGTTGGCGTCGGTGCACGCGGTGATTCATTTTAGAGTTTCTGTTCCATCATTTCCTTTATCTCATATCCCATAGGTCCCTTGATGCTAGCTGTCTTTCAGGAATAGTAGTACCACTTCTTTAATCGGCGTTATAGACCAATTTCTCATTTCGTTCCAGTCTGTCTTCAAGACTTTACGCGTCATAGTGTGCCCTTGGTTTGTAGGTTGGGCAAGGTACGTACGTAGATGTATCGGTCACTAGAGAGACTTTTCGAGAATGAAGTTCGAGTTAGTTCGTGTAAAATAACTACACGCGATTGATGTCTTAACTTTTCTCCTTCACTTATAGTTGAAGTTGAACGACTTCGTGCCGCCTGTTCTTAGCTCAAAGAGTTTCGACATCATTTAGCCTGTTTTAATTTTATGCAGTTCGAAAAGAGTCGTATTGTGTACCGCGCTCATGGGGTGAGTACTATACAGAGTTGAATACCCTTTGTTTTTAACTATTCAGGGTTAAGGGTGTCGTGGTACTTGTATAATTTTCTTTACTATATAAAAGAAAAAGTGGCGGGTAAAAAAAAAGTTGGTAGTATTACTGGTCGATAACGCGTTTGGTTTGGATTGGCCTCGTTAAAACTCGTGTAAGGGGGTTGTTGGTATTCGAAACTTTTAGGTGCGAGTACTATCGGTGAAAGTAGGTACAAAGAGAGGTGTAAGTTTGTAGGAACCTTTTTAGTAAATTAATTTTTCTTCTTTCGAAAATTTGGACCACGACACCACTATGGGAAGAAATCGTCTGCTAATTGAAGCGTATGGATACGAGACAACTTGTTTAAGATTTTGACCTTAGTGAGCCACGTAAAACTATAATTGAAAGCACTGTTTTGAACTATTAGGATTAAAATTTTGGTATATTTGGACTTTCACGGTCCCATCTGCAAGCGTGACACTATCCAACCCCTCGAGATAGAGGCGCGTAAAAGTCCAGTATAGACTAAAATTGTATACGTAGAGAGAGAGAGAGAAGCAAAGTATGGCGTGTTATAGGTCACGAAATAACTCCATTAGCCCGTAGCGCAAGAACACAATACAATTTACCGGACTGCGTTTGTTCTTTAAAGTTTAATAGCGGATGGAAACTCATTCAAACCCTTTATTTCTAGCTTACCTTACTTTGCATTATATTGTTTAAATAATATGTTCAGCCGTTAACTCGGAGGCTGGATGTACTCCTAAATATACGCCCCCTTTTTGAGCGAATTTTGAAAATGAAATCATAAAATTCCCACCGTTAATAATTAAACACGAAGTTCAATTATATTTTCTAGAGCATTGTACATACACTTGACTTGTACGTTTTAATATTAGAATATTTCCGAGTTAAATATAAAATGCACGCACGCGTTACGAGAATAATTTATTTTCATTTAATATGTTAATTTAAATAACGTTTATGTTTTATAATTTTGGAAAAGATAAATGAATTTGCTCTTCTTGCTTGTGCATGATGCTCGTTTATTCAATGTTTCTCGTGAAACTGCAAGGTTTTTAAAATTTTCATGCGCTGGGATTCTTCGCTTCACGTGAAACTGCAGGGTTTTTAAAACGCTCACGCGCTATCGTTTAATGCACTTTTCACGCGAAGCCACAACCCTTTCCCAAGAAGGTACTTCCCAGGAAGAAAAATTACTATAGCCTGTCCTCGAGACATAAGCCACGGTCGGAACCTCGTCTTGTTCCGGAGATTGTGTAAATACGTGGAAATGGTATAAGGGAGTTGGGGGGAGAGAGAGAACGACGCGCGGCAATGGCCAATGTCATCACCTTAAAAATTATTCTTCCGGTTTTTCCCACTCCCGCAAAAGCTAGGGCCTGTTGTCGGTTGGGTCACGAAAGTACTTGCTGAGGGGTTTGGATTGGAAAGAAGCATGCGTGTAAGACTGGCATTACCTGACGACGGAGTTAAGACTCAACTCTTAACTTGTAGTGAAAGAAAAATAACTTCGGCCGAGTCGTATGCACATGTTTTTCGTGAATTATTCTTTATTCCCAAAGACTGACCAAACAAAATAAAATAAAAGAGAAAGTGAAATTGTTGAAACGAAATCTCTGCGTGTTAATTTAGACGCGTCTACTGTGTTCTGCATCCTTAATTAACTAATTACAGCTAATTTATGTTAGTTAATACGTCCGAAGGTTTATCTTCACGAAGTAATGTTACGAAGTGTTGAGAAAACTACGATTGTAATTTAGATTGTTAAGCGTCGCAGTCGTTGGTTGCGAACAATTTCACTGTCCCTTTAGTAACGATTATGATCGGGTCTTTGTTGATTTTACATTTAATGTCCGTGTCGTTAAGAAAATTTAAGTTGACTTTGAATAGTCTAAGTTTTTCGTGTCGAAAGCAATAAGGAAAGGCGCTCGTACCGTTTTAATAATAATAAAAGGCGAATCTCAATTTCACACGTGTTTAATGTAAAGAAGAACTACTTCTTTCGACATCCTATAAAAAAAAGTAGGCGTAAATTTCTGTACAACCAGCGGAACGTTAGGGACAAAAAAAATTATAAATTTTCAACTTCGCGACTTGTTTTCCAGGACCGCCTTATTGGACACATTTTTCCTTCTTTTTATGTCCGAGACAAACGGCTGTGTACTTAAAATACAGCTACCTCGAGGGAAAGGATATTTATATTAAAATATACAATTTTTAATCCTCGGTGAAGATAGATAGTAGTAGAAAGTGTCCTGCCACTTTAAGGTAGTACCTCTTATAATAAAACAAACCAGAACACAGCCTGCTTATCATCGCCGTAAGATCTTAGTTTTCTGGTACTTAAAACGCCATAAAAGACGAGAGAGAGAGAGAGGGTTGAATGAAAACTACATTTTTCTTCTTTTTTTTCTCATATCGTTGAATTCCCCTAAAAGTACATTGTTATGTAAATTAAGTTAGCTTCTGTGAGGTCAGGTATTTTATTTAATATCTTCATATAAGCTTTAACCACATATATATTTTTATTGCCAACAATTATATTTTATTACGGATTCTATTTATAAATAGCTAAGACTGACTTAATGAGTGTGGTTTTACCTAACCTATAATTAATACCCATCATTGTGTCCTTGCCCCAACCAAGATTGTATATGAGTGTAAACTATTGAGATTAATATCATTCCTGCTGAGGAAGTTGGTGCCTTGGCGAGTAAGATTTCGGTGGCAATCTTAGTTAGCTCCGTGTTTTGCAATGACAACACTAGTCTTGGATGAGTGCATAGTCCTAAACCCAGAGCAGCGTTTGATTCACTCATGATGACTTGAACCAACTCCTCCTTTCTCTGGATGTACTCCTGTAGCTCTCAGCTGTCCTAAAGCTACTATAGGTAATGCCAAACGCCTTTGTTTTGAGCGGATCTACTTGCCCTGTCTCGGGGTCTTCAGTCTTTTTGGCACGTAAGTCCATGGACATCCAGAGAAAATAAGTGCTTACTTATTTGCTCGAGTAATCCCAAACGTAGAACTTTCGTATTTTCTCTCATCATTTCTTTGGAAATCGACGTTTTTCTGTAGATTACCGTTAGGGGGCGAGGTGGGGGTTGGCGGGAAAGAGAGTGGCGTTGGTTATGGTGTGCGTGTGCATAAGCAGTCCAAACATTCATCATCGAAGTGACGTCCAATAGCTCATTGTTCCTTGTTCATTGTCCACACCACACAAATTCCTTATTCCACGCGGAACCCGGTGCTGATGACAATGGCGAAGATCACTCGTGATTAATGAATCTTCCGCCTGTATAGTAAAAAAAAAGGGAACCAAGGCTTAGGTCTCTCTGGCGATGTATGCACGCCCGCTCGCTCAACGGGGGAAACGGAAATAACCTCGACGCTTAGCCTACATGGTTCATCTTCTTGAGTTTATATTCCGGCATGCCAAACGTCTGCCAGCACGAAGCTAAGACTTGGCTGAAGCCTACCCAGGAATAAAAATTCCAATAATAAAATATCTCAATTTCTATCCCCCCAAGTTTCTATAAGACCTAAACCGCAAATTTTAAAGTCATCCCAAGTAAGTTTTTAATATCTGAGGTGATCGGTTTCCCTCAATTCCTGTCGTGCATGCGGATGCTTACATTGATTTTTCTCTGACATGCGGGGACACGTGCTATGTGAAGGTGACTTAATAACATACGAAGATTAAGTGAAATTAGTTTTATCAGCGTAAAATTTATATATTTAAATAAATTTCGCATAAAAAATTAACAACAATAAATACGGAAGTAATTATATAATGGTAAACAATGAAAACTACCTTAGTAAACAATGAAATTGAAAAATTACGCTCATTTCAATTGTAATTTCCCTGTTTTTCACTAGTGTAGTGTAATGACAGTGTTTAAACTTAACTCGTAATAGGTGTTCATTAGATCCGAGAGTGAATAGCCCCTCGTTTATCTTGAAATTGAAACGATGGGTATAAGAGAGCCGAGGGTTAGTAAGAAAAATCCGAACTAAGCTACGCGCACCGTTGGAAAATTTTAACTCTGAATATTCTCCAGTAGAATATTTGAATTGAAAATTCTACGTGCTCGATGTAGCGCGAGGTAGGGGCGGCCATGAAAATTCGCTTAGTCTTTGAATTGATCCTTATACCGCTTTGCACGGGATCCTGCCCGGAGAAAGAGGTACCCCGGGTGTACCCTTTTACACGTTATTTTATTCGGGCTCGTGGAAGAAGAATTCTTATTGGATAGCGAAAGGGTGAAGCGGAAACATCTAACCAAATGAAGCGAAACGCGATCAGAAATAAGGCGCTGCTGGGACGAGTGAGAAGGGAGGGAGGCTCAAGAGGAGATAGGGATGAAGATGGGGAGGATGAGATAGAGAATTCATCCTTCTTTCACAGACTTTTAATTACGTTTTAGCATTTTCAGCATTTTATACTCGCATTAACATTGCTAATTTCTCTATACCATTCTGTAAAATTCTATTCAATCATTCATTCTGTTAAGAGAAACTCTTTCTTGATGCCGCGTTGGATACCGATCCAGGAACGCGTTATCGTATTAGATTATAGATTAACCCAGGGCTATAGTCTTACTACAACAACCTAAATTTTTGACTCTCAATGCTTGGTCCCTCATGGGCATGGCCCTAGCTCTAACACTTTTCAATTACTCTCCTGAACATTGGGTCCCACCTCTTAGGGTGAAACTGTGCACTTCCCAAAACGATGGTGCAGCAGTGGTGGTACTGGTACCTTATGGGATGAGGAGTATGGATGAAAGGAAAAAGTCATTGATGGAAGCGGCGGGGTTAGAGAATGCGTTGGAGAGCAGCAAGTGGTCTATTCAATAGAGGATATAAGGCATCCTATTGGGGGAAACCAGCTGTATTCTGAGAATTGTATAAGCTTGACTTTCTAGGGTTCTAGATGAGGGGTAAAATGGCGTCCTTTTTGGGTTGAGTGAGCTCAGCTTGTTGTCGGTTGTTACTTTTAGCGCCCAAATTGGTTGTATTGATTGTTGTTAACTTTGAAAGCTATGTTTTAAATTATATATTTGTAAATAGAAATGTAAGTACAGTGAATTTTATTTTTTCTGTTTTATAAAATTACTTCCAAAGGCATTGGTATGTTTCACCATCAGCGTCTAAATTTTGTCATATAGTTCTGAATTTTATTTAATTAATTCTGTTGTTATAAACCATAACATGATAATATATATTATATTTACCTGTCATCTAAATCAATCTTAGTTCATGTTATTAGCGCCGCGTTTCTCTCATATATGGGACCCCAAATATACCATAGAGGAAATTACGACATAATAGGGGCAAACCGGGCAAACTATGAGAAAATTGAACCACTCGAAAAGTCATGCTATGCCATACCATGGCCTGCACTGCATCGCCCTTAATTACCAACCATTTCCGGGACGGTTGTTGTATAAAATCGACTACGCTGTTCCTTTCATCTCTATATAGCCTCTTACGGTACAATATCGTTATATATTATGTGCATGCCCAAACTATTGTAGTATATCACCTAAGGAAAAATTGTATTCGCCCAAAAGGTGAGACTATGAGGTGATTTTTACGTATAAGATGCGGGTTGCCTTAAAAAATATGTCTATACAGAGAGACCGGACACTCCAATAAGGTTTAAATATAAGTCAAGTGGAGTTGGGATTGAGTATCGATTGGAAAGTATCCAACCTCTCGTATTGAGAAAGCTAGCCAGGAATAAAAGGTCCCGAAGTGCAATTAGGGTGCATTACGGCGTGTGAAACAAGGTGAAGGAAAACGGTGAAAGCGCCCCGCACCGAAGCTGATTCATGGTCCGGGTGATAGATTGGTAATTTTTGTAGAACGGCGCCAATATCATTAATATTTCTAGCTGTCGTTTTTGATAGCCTACGTATCCGTATACGGCACCTTATATATTTACCCCCTAGGTCCTGTACTAGTTATAGGCTTCGTCCTGCCCTTAGTCTATCCTAGTGTCCGAAAGAAAACCATATAGCTTCTCTGGTCCGATCCCTCCCCTCTTCGGGAAATTCGTTTTGTATGCCGTTCTATCTCAACTTTGAAATCAATTTAATTTACTAAGCTACTATACAGTAAATTTCTTATGACGTAAGCGTTGAATTTATTGAGTTATTAAGATGGGATGGACTCTATCTTAGCCCCTCGATTGAAAAAAAAAATAAAACTTGAATCAAAAATTGATATTTTTCAATAACAAATGTGTGTTCCATTTTTTTAGAGCTTCATATTTGATACTATCCCTTCAAAATAACATCAGGTGACTTCAAAAACTACAAAAACCACCTGAGGTTGTCTATAAGCGGGAAAAACATCAGGTCATATAACTCGAAAAAAATTAATCCCATGCCATGCCAAGGCATCTAGACTTGGCCCATTACGATGTATATGTATTTCCCGTGTTTTTGGGTGCAGTTTTCGACTGAGGGTCTAAAAGCGTAACTATACGAACCCCCGCCGAGTGTAATATTGAATCTTTCTGAGGGAACGAGTAACGCGTGAGGGCTACAGAAAGAAAGAGAGAAATGTTGTTTAAAGCGTCCTATCATTATTCATTTTCACCCAGTGCCTAAATTAAGCGTAAAAATGATTAATTTTTTCTTACGTATTTTTCTTTAATTCCGTTTCTTGAATTTCTCGTGCGAGCACGTGCGGTTTACCTAGGGTTAAATATATTATAGTGAGATATAATATTTAATTTTTTTAAACTAAGTTAGATTGTTTAATTTTAAATTCGAAATTTAAATCAAACCAATTAACAATAATTTATTTCTTTATTCATAAAATTATAAAAAGAACTGCTACTTCTAAAAAAATTTAATAAATAAATTAACCATGGATGAAATTTTTAACATTTCAAATTAATTAAAAACAAAAATAGGTTGCGAACCTGCTTGTTTTATATCTAGTAAATTCTTTCTATATCTTGCTATGACACGAAGCGTACTTAACGTATATTGTAGATAAGATTTCAGAGCAGCTTTCTGGTTTTATACTTAATATTATAAGGGGAAGACTGGCAAAAATGACCAAGAAAAAAAAAAGAAAAAATCCCGAACTATCGCATCGCATTTCACTTCAGCAAGCATCCACGAACTGTGATGCAGAGAAAGAATTCTAAGCTGTAATTTGCAGAAAAAATCATTGCCTTCAGTTCTCTTCTCTCTCTCTCTCTCTCTTTTTTTTTCTTATATCTATCATTGGTTTTTTGCTATCCTTTTTGGCAAACTTACCTTTACGAAGGTGTTGTTCATTTTCAACAAAAAGAGCTATGATTGCTACCTTTGAGTTAGAAAAAAAGATCTAGCATGGGAATACGCCAAGGGCTAGGTATTTTTTACTACGATGTAAACAGTATATACCTTGCAAAAATATACCAACCACCATCGAGTGTTGTTTTGAAGTTAGCCGCGCTGTTTCTTACGTCACTGACGTCCAATAGAAATGCGATATTATTACCTTCACCAGCATGGACACAGACACACACACCCAATGGGACAAGTGGTACTTGAATTTTATTCCGAGTTATAAAGTGTCCATGATATATTTCAAAAATATTAACAAACAATTTGAACCTAATTTCAATTTCAGTTTATTTGGTTTATTGTTAGTGAACCCTTATGTTATTATTATTATTTTTATTGGGGGGAGGGGGCTCACGCCCTAGCACCGATGCCAGAGGCATATTGTGAACCCTTAAACAACCATAAGTATAATACGTAAAATTTAATCGTGTTACTGACACTTTAATTTGCAACACTTTGTTGTTCGTTTCAGAGTCGAAAGATTTAACTTTATAGATGTTATGTAAGAAATGTGAAATTTCTTGAAGAGCGAGAGAGAGAGAGAGAGATATGTATCCTTTTCAAGAGAGATGTATATCGCTAATGGGAAAGTAATACTAGGGCTCGACCACTATATAGCATCTTTTTTATATACATATATATTTCCCGGACTTTTTTTTGTGTTGTGTTCTTGAATAGTACTTCTTGAGAATATTTTGAATTATTTTCATACGTTTTTCAAAAAAAACTTTGAACTTCAGGAACTTTTTTATTCAAGAAAATCTTTTATTCAAAAATATTACAAAGCCTTTTCAATTCAAATTTCAAAAGTATATTTGTATGGAAAAAAAGTATACAACAAATTTTTATACTATAATGTACTACTATAGGGGTCTATAATATTTATTTTACAAGAATAATTGTTTCATGACGAAACATATTTGTTTTAATTATTTTTTTATTAAAGTTTAATCGATACTCTGATTAAATAAACACGCTCTATTTAAAAGATATATATTTTTAATATTTAATAGTCCTTTTTATTCAATGGGAGTTTTACCTCACGGTATAATATAATCAAGTTCCCCAAAAATGCATGCCAAATGATATTACATAAAATTCTTCTATGTGTATCTGGATCGATTTGTTCATTATGTGAGTCACATCACGGCGTCCGTTAAATTTGACTTGGAATTATTTTTATTTTTAACTTTTCAAATATATTTCTTTTGCGTCAAACATTGCTTGTTTTCTAATTTAAAATCTTCGTAAACAAAAAAATATTTCAGACTTTCTTCAAGAAATTCATTTTCTTATTGGCAGGTTTTCTTTTTCTTTGGAAGTTTTTTTTCTGGACCTGGTCCGTTCTCCGTAAGACGTCCGTCTGTCCGTCCGTAACATGTGGAGGGCGGTGGCGTCGACCAGTTTTTTGGCAATTGGGTGCCCGTTGCCAATGGCGTGGTTTGGGTTTAGGCGTTCAATCTTCTTTACCCGAGAGTGCCCTAGCCAGTGCCAGCAGCATCTACATGGCGCCAGTCAGCCAGGTTAAGGGGAACCTTCACTGTCAAAGAAAGAAACCAGCCGCGTACTGTTCCTTCAAACGACTTAGATTGGAAGGACGTTGGGATACGAAGGTGTAGACGTTCTGGAAAAGGCCAGATATGCCACGCTTTCACCCCCTCCACCCCCGAAATACAGAGAGTGTCAGAGGCCACCGAAACGTTTCGCTAAAGAAACCTCACTGCCAACCCAAAGAAAGAAAAATAAGTCACGGGGATGAGGAGGTTTTTGCCAAAAGAGAATCCTGTTCGGAGTTCCTTCTTTAGTTACCATCAGGTAAGAAGGACTTTTATAAACTTAACTGTTGTTCAGGTCAGGGAAAACGTTTAGTGCATGGGTGAGGTTTCTTGGGTATTACTGTGTTACAAGTGTTAAAACATAACATGAAGAGTTGGTTTATAGAAGAAACAATATTATTAAAAATATACTGTTAACATTGACTATCTAGCTTTGACCTAAAAAGGTTCGGGAAAATCACAGGCAGTAATTAGGGAAACCTGGAAAATTCAGGGAATTTGAACATTGATCAATTGTGGTTATTAAGACAATCGTAACTAATCATGCAAAGGCTTAATCTTTTAAAACAAAGAGACAATCTTAACATCAGGGCAACTCAAGACATTTTTTTTCGTAGCCTTCTACTGTACAACTAAAGACATCCTGGCCTTAAATGCGAACTGAACCAAAACTGCAAGGTACCTAAATGATTTTCTGAAGAAGAAAAAATATCTGTCACATTTCTTCAAAAAACTGGGCATCTCAGGCATCCGTTTCTTCGAAGCCAAGGAGACGTTTCGGGTCAGTCTTTTCTCTTTTATTACTGGTTCCTCTAAAAGATATATAAAAAATGAGAGAGGGTGAATGCTTGGTCAGAAAAGAAGTTTTTCGAGGTCCAAATATAAAAACTGCACCTATATAACTAAAAAAAAAATAATATCGAAAGACGTCAATTATACACCATAGGTATTACGTATAGACCAAGACTTAGATTGGTAAAGCTAACACGGTTGATAGATTCGAGTCACGTACTTAAAGGTATACGATAAAGGACAACTAATTAACGGAGCGTTTAGGATCTTGACGCGCATGCAGGATTTAAACGGAAAAGATCTTTTGTTTAAAAGTTAATTTAATAATGATTACTCGCGCTTTCCATCAAGTATTCCGTTAACGTAGTTTCGATGAAATACAACGGATTTAAATCATGTCCTTTGATGTCTAAATTTACTACATGGTTAAAAACGCCGTAAATTATGCAAATTTTATGACTGAAGGGTGTTTAACATTTGTACCTAATGCGTGAAAAACGCGCGCTTGGAAATTTGGGACTTTCTCTTTTTTGAATATTTAATTCTTGAAGAAAGTGGTGTACTATATAGGCATCGTGGTTTTGCGTCTTGTGTAAATATGTTCCCAACCGTGACCAATGAAAAATAATTCAGTTCGTACGTGTTTCCTCTCACTCTCACTATTTAAGGCGTAATTGTTTTAATTAAACACCAACTAAGTTTGGTGTTATGAAACAACTCTATTAAACGCGCGTATACTCTCTATAAGAAGTAAATAAACGTAAGGTTTTTCGCAACTGGACGTCGAATAATTATTTATTACAATATAAATAATGCGTGACAACATTAGTCTCCTGCACGTGTTTATAACTAATCCATATTAATATTTAAATGAGCCGTTATAATATTTAAATTTAGGAAATTAACTTGAAAAATATTTCCTCGCGATGATAAATAATTCTCATGTCAACGTGAACGTTAACTAACAATACATTTAGCTTTATTTTTATTTTTATTTTTAAAAAAGAACTCGTGCGTCAGAAGTCAACGAGTGTTAAGGCCTTTGCAGAAAATACAAGTTTTCACTCGGCTAGAAGGGTCAAAAGGTGAAACCATCAGAATTGGTCAGCGATCAATATTTAATTTGGTGATTCAACTTGGCCAACTTCTGTTCATATGACCCAACTAGTTCACGCAACTTAAGTTGACTCATCTAAATGAGTTGTATCGTCTGAATAGGCTTTAAATAAGAAAAATATTGTTGGCATTGCTAAAGTCCAAGATCACGCGATCAGGTCGAGGTATTTCTGAATATAGTAGTTTTCAACCATTGAAATCAAACTTTGCAGTTATAGACCTTACGTTTTTAATAACATGATTCAGAAGTGCGGTAAATCCTTCTGATATCGAGTTGTTTTTGAATATGAAACATTCATGATGCACTTCCCCTTTTTCTACTTCCTGGCTTCGATTCGAATTGAACCGATATGGAAATAACACTTTAGCGTATGTACTTTACTTTTTACGGAAAATTTCACTTTTCGGTAGCACGAAACTTTCGTATAAACGTTTGTTTTTAAGTTTTCTCAAAAACGTTTGTTTATGTAAATAATTGTCTTTTACCGTGTTGTGTATTGTTCGGCGTCTTTATTCGGGTCGTGTTTAAGAGCGAAAAAAGCCACTGAAGTATAGGAAAACAAGTGTGTTCAAATATTGTACGTGACTAACAAATAGCCATTGGTTGTTTACGGTTGAGAGTTACCAAAGCGGGCGGTGCAACTCTTGGAAACGCCTTGGTTGTGCGGCTGTGGCTTTACTGGTCACTGGGTGAAGAACGATGATGGTACTTGATATCCTTTCGCGTAAGTTGCGTTTTTTAAATGAACATTAGGTCTTCGAAAGCACTTAGTGACAAGCGACTTAACCATACCGAGTCAATTGGATGATGCAGAGACGCATGACGTACAGACTTGTTGAAGTAATCTTCATTGGTTTAATTTGCACTAAGGTGTACTTACTCCAAGTGCTTTTGTAAAAGAAGCCAGTAATATGGCCGCCACAGCTAACCAATAGTAAAGCTTGACTACAGATGTATCAACAGCCACAAACCACGCGGATTATGCTATGTTTTTCCATAGAACTTAAGCTTAACTTCATCCAGATATTAATTAAGGTGTAAAATATTCAAAGTGCACATAGTTTCAATTCGAAATTCAGGGTTTGTGACACTTTCACGCAGAGTGATCGAAGTAACAACATACAATACCTTTAGAGAAATGGGTATACGCCCTTCAAGGAACATGGAAACCATTTTGTGTGTGTATTTTTTAGGTTGTATTTTTCTGTTGAGTGTTGTTTAAATTAGGCAGTTTGAACCCAAGGCACGTTAATCTAGTATTTGCCGCGCGTTACGTTCCGATTCGATAATTCGGGACGCTGAAGGTTTTTAGGAGCTTTTTTTCCACTTTACCAAATCCAGGTGGATTATACCAAATTATACCAGGTTTGATAGTAAAAAAGTATATATCCCTAGCTACCGTTAGAACTAACTATAAACGCGTGCACTTGTATTAGAGTTTACCAAAATAATGAGCGAAACACGTTTGTGTCTAGGTACGTGATGAAATATCAACTTCCTAAACAGAGAAACATTGAAGAAAAAAAATGAAAGACTTGAATATTAAATTCGCGTGCTGTTGGGGACCATTTTTCATATCGCAATTAAGACACCATTATTTAGATATCTCTGAAGGTATTGCGCAAACTTTGCCATTGAATGAGTCCTAGTGTGATTTCTGTACAAGTTGAAAACGTATTTGAAAATGAAAGTCCTTAGGCTAATGGGAAAATGTTTGGAACTGAAGTTACAGGGTTAGTGTAAAAGTTGTGTTTACTTTTCATTGGACACATGGCTATGGTCTGTGAACCAATTGGAAAATGATGTGTCTTTCCAGCTTCAATTGGTTAATGCAGCAGAAATGTTCGAAAACCTTAGCTGAAAAAGTGTGTTTAGTGGTCTTACCTGTTCAGTTTACCATTGATTGAACGCACGGTTGTTTGTGCGAACTAATTAGAAAACGGTAGAGCATTCCTGGCTTGGATTAGGCTTAGGTTAGTATAGAAATATTTGAAATTGAAATTAGGCTTAACATAAAAAGTAAATATCACATTTAAAGGGGCGGAGTTAAAAACTCGCACTTTAATTGGTCAATTTTTAAATTTAAGTCCCGATTTCAAATACCCTCGAATGACCAGATGTTATTAATATAAATACCTATTTCCTAAATTGATCTATTAAAATCAAATCCCGAAATTATCTAATTAAATGTTTTAAACTTTATTTCAGAAGGAATTTGACGATGATGCGGGAGAAGGCTCTGTTTCGGATCCAATTAAGTAACCCAAGGGCCTTTTGGTTTTTGAAAGTTCCCATATACAAGCAAAGCAAAAGCAAGCAAGACGTTTTTAGGAACGAGCTCACGAGATTTTTATCTTTGGGCGAAAATAAGCTTACCAATCATTTCACGTGGTATTTTTAACAACGTATTATAAGGTATCTACCTATATAGCCAAGGCCCCTAGAATGTTTTTCTCGCAAAATTTTCAGGTTCAATCTGTCTGGAAACGATGTAAATTCGCTTGGCAATGATTGAACGATAAAAAATTATAACTGATCACCCCGAACGCGAACTAAAAGTGCAACGCCGCGCGGCCAGCTCTACCTATGACGGATGCGTTTCTACCACCTCCCATCTATGCGGGTTTCGTCCAAGATTCCTTCTCCTTCTCCTTCGACTAAAAACGTCATGGCCCCTGTAGGTATATAGGTGTTCGTATTAGATAGATTACGATACTATATATGTATATATATGTTTCGCCATCTTTCTTGAAGAGAGACTCGATCCTGCGCTTCAGCCAATCAATGAATCGAAACTTAACTTCAAGGGGTAGTAGCTTTTGTTTTAGCTGTTAAGCGCGTGCCAAAGCTCGTGTTCCGACTATAGCGACATCTGTTGGGAAACGCATACCCTAACGGCAATGCGATGTGTAGTAAGCTTAATGGTTTTGGTAGTTTTAAATACCCCCGAAGATGTGAAGGCATTTGAAATATTTCACAAATTGAAAATAAAATAGGTATGCTACTATCCCTTGCTGCAGGTGGTTTCCCAGTGAGATGACTTGACTTCACGCAGAGTCTAGCTTTAAAGGTACTTTCCAAATTCAAAATTACGTTTTCTTATCAAGCGTCATAAGCTCGTCGTATTTTTTTTTATATATAAAAAAAAGGAAAGATTCATAACTTTAAAATTATCAAGGACGTTTTGGTCCATCAGAGAAAATCTGTGTATTTTTAAATAATTCCGAAACAATTTTTTGGGGAGTTTTAAAAAGTAATTAAATGACGTTTTAACCTTACAAAAGAAAGTAATTATCGATCATACTTTGATGTAATTACCTTTGAACTAAAATGAACCAAAAATAACGTAAATAATTTTTATTTCAAGATTTGTTACTTTTTTAATCTAAAGTTAAAATATATTTTAATATAATTCATTTGCGTAAAGCCACGTAATCCACCTTTATTTTCAGTATAAATGTAAGGTTGAAATATGTTTCGCAGTGCATCTTGAGGTTTGTGATGGGTGAAGCTTCAAAGTACTTGCGGGTGAGATGAACGTGAACTAACTTAGTTATTTGGGAACGTTGCAATTGGCCATACCTTTTTGTCACGAAGTTTTTTTTGAGAGGGTATCGTTTGGTAGGAACCGATATTATACCTTCTGGCAGTCCCTTCAATCAATGTCAAAAAATTCTTCGGAAAGAATTTTCGTTTGCGTTGTATCGCCAAGCTGGTTCCTTTTTATACGTAAGTTCTTCATTCGTGAGTTGGTTTAATAATCTCATGAATTGAGAGCCGCGTCTAGCGGTATATGGATCTTATAAATCCTGGATATCAATGCCCATGCGTGGTCAGAGGATATACGTGAAGAAGTTTCTTTGGTACACAGGTAATTATTTATGAGATAATTCTTGATATTCTCGTATGACATATCCCTCTTCTTAGACCATACCACTTTTTTTCTTCATATACGGGGTGCGTATTGGCGCATATTTTAAAGTATAGTTGTGATCTTTTCTGTGGATCGAGGATGGTGGTGTATAATATGGCTGCCAGGCATTGTCTGGTTCGTCACACACGTGGTTTTTGGGTTTTATTACGCAGAGGTGGGGCGAAAAGAGCCCTCGGTTGCTCTTCTTTCGCATTCCGTGGTTACCGAAAAATCCTGTTGTCTCGGTGGAGGACACGTACGAGGACTTGTTTGCCAATAGGGTGCCGGTCCTTGTCAGTTGTCCGCTCTTTTATGTTATGGCGGGGTCTTCCTGGATGGAACCGCGACACAAAGAACTGAAGAACCGTCATCATACTAGAATTGGATATAATGCAAATTTCAGGGTGTCTCGGTTTTCATTTTATTATTGCAGGGCTGCGAAAATTAACTGAGAAACTTGCATGGAAAAGTCAGTAAGTTTGAAGATAGGTGTCAGGGAAATTCATATTGTTTCAGTGGTCAGAAAATTTTGAGAAGTCTTGATTAAAATTTGTGGCAATGTTAGCAAAGGCTTAAGGGATACACAAATTACACTATACGCTTTCTTCATTTAGCTCAAAATTAATTTTCTGTTGCATTTCTTTAGTTTGTTAAGGTTTTTATTCGCGATTTTATATATCGCGTCAAGGGAACCCAAACTATTTAAATTCCCATCATGCAATTCGTAGGGAGCTCTCTCGTTTCTTAATATAAAATAACTCTTTAATAAATAGGTAGGAAAACTTGTGCCCCTGAAATTACCATGGCCTTAGGCAACGCCATTAAATTTATTTTAAAAAAGAAAAACCTATAGCTTTCTTTTTTTTTTCATTTTTCTTTCTTTTTGGCGCGAACGCACCAAGTCACGCGTATTAAAATCTGGAGACCAAAAATGACGTGAAAGATTTTCAAGAAGCGAAAGAATTAAGAGAAAGGATTTATTTATAAATATTTATGATTTGTTTTATAGTTACGACGTCATTGTCTAGAAGAAATATAGGCGTGAAGTTAATATCAAGGTAAAGAAATTAAAGAAAGAAACAAATGCTTTTTTGTTTGTGTTTTTGAGAAAAGGAATACACGATGAAAGTATACAAGCCTACTTTTACATTTACGCAATATGTAAATGTGGGTTCTTGAAATTTAGTTAATTATTATTAGCTGATTTTGCAGACTACGTAATCAATTAATCAGAGACCCAAACGATACAAGTAATTAATTTTATTGGGCTAATTTTCAAGACTATCGAATATATAAAAGTTTACCTGACAATTTGCGAACATCAATTATTCCCCCATGATTTCCTGATTCTCCTGAAGTCCAGCATCACAAGTTAATAAATTTCTTAAATAAATTAAATTACAGAGACAAATTAAGATTTTCACGAAAGAATAAAGACAAAATTTAATAGCTTCTAAACTTATAGCCATTTTTTGCTTACTTTTAATTTTTGTCTATTTATTACAGAATCATTCGAGCGAAAGACATTATCAACACCAGTTATCAAAAACACGATATACAAGACACATGTTCACGTGTATACTTATAACAATCGTTTTTTGGAGTATATATCAAAAGGTTTAAGTACAATTTATTTTATTTATTGTTATTTTTTATTAATAGGTCCGTAAGTGTCTGGCAGCCCACTCTCACCGTATAATTAATGTACTTTTAATCAGCCCACCTGGTGAAATGACTGTCATCAGGGTGACAGCTTTAAATTAATGTTACTTACACTATTACACGTACGAAAAAAAAACACGTTTTCTTTCTAGTGATTTACCGATTTTTAGGTTTATAGTTAGTTACCTAGATCCTCAATCTTACCAAAAATTTACTTCTAATAATTTTTGCCGAGCCCCTCTAGTGTTTGGGTTATGATTTTAGGTAGGTTTTGAGTCTGTAGCGCCCTCTACTTGGGCCCGTTTGAAGGTTAGGATCGTCGGGCTGCTATTATTTTATCATCTGATTGCGGTGAACGTCAGACCGAATCCCCAAGCTTTTAGGATGAAATATGGTCTTTAGGGTCTTCCATGACCGTGGTGGTTTTCCTTCCAATATTCTTCGGTTCTAGGGGGAAACCTGACAATTAATAGAAGGTTTTTTTAAATTATTATTATGGATTTAAACGACAGAGATATTTCATTTTTATAAGACTTCATCGTAGCTATGATGACACTACACCCAGAAGCATTGTTATGACTTAAGTTTAGGTTTAAGTTGATTTTTAACTCGACTTAGTGTTTAGTGAGTGTCATTGGACGTAGGACAATTTCAGCTATCATTAGCTCGAGGAATGTTTCCTGGAAGTGTTGTTAATTTAAGGTTATGACCTTTTAGATGGCGACACCTCGTTATTTTCGCGGGAACGGGCATGCACACTTCATCCTTGTTAACATGTAAACATTTCGTCTAACATTAATCTTATCCTAATTAAGGGTCTTATCTTTAACAACATGCTCCATCTATTTAGGATCTATTTTTCTTTCGCATGGGCGCCCCCTATCGTAAGAGGGTGTAAGAGTCCTCGTGTGTGTGTGTAGACCAAAACCACGTGACCCAATGATCGATTCTTTTAGCAAATCCCTCTTCACCACCTTTTCACCCCAAGTTTGGCAGTCTCCCATGCATTTTCTCTCCCATCTAATCCGTTTCTCAACGTCTCTCGAAGTTCGCCGTAACACCCCCGACTAAACCCCAACCCCTCGATGAACCCCACCTATGCCAGACCGAGGCTTCAGTAGATTTAGCGAATCTCCCCTGGATTTTATATCAAATCCCTTTCGGTTCATTCTGGGGTTTTACACGTCTTAAGGGGTCAACCCTAAATTCAACTTTGCAAAAAAGATAGCTCACTGCCTGCTTAAAATTCTAAACAATGCCTGGATTTAAAATAGGTTTCCCAAGGCTTAGATGCGGATTAGGTTTAGCAAAATAGGAAAAAATGTCGTCTGCTGTAAACCTAAGCCTTTGAAGTGAAAAACAAAATCGACATCTGCGGTGCTGTAAATCTAACCCTTTTCCAATAAGCGTCTGCTGTAAACCTAAGCCTATGCCAATCGACATCTTTTGTATACCTAAGCCTAAGATACCAAAAATCCAAAGCATTTCAAGTTGCGAACAAAATCTTTAAAGGTCATTGATTTAGATGCGCTTAAAATTTTATCAGAAAAAAAGATATCACGTGTCATTAAGGCAGGTATTCTTTTTCCTTTTTGTTGATGGCTTTCTTTATATTTATCGCCACTGAATTTTTTATATTACATAGCGGCGTGAGAAAACTAAAGGTCGCCACACGACATTAGACACGTACTCTACTATAATCCCCAACAACCAAAACGTTATTTTTTATTGCTCCTGTTTTCCTTTTTTATTTAAAAAAAATCTTACATTAGGCTTAGCGATTAATGACAAAGGCTTAAGGATTTCCACTATCAATAACCGCCAAATAAATACAAGAAAATTTGCATTGAAATTTATGATATTCAACCCACAGTAAAAAATAAGAAAAAAGTAATTTAAAAATACGTTTACATATTAATTTCGCATGAGGGAATGTTTAGGGGAAAAACGGTTGTTCTTGCTTCCTAGAAGGAGGATTGAAGATTTTTCAAACGACCGCTTTTGAACGATTAGTTTCGCGGTATCTTCCCTTAACGACCTGTCAGCGCCATCTGCGGTAGAAATTGGAAACTTTCTCTAAAGGTTTTTTGTTATTTCGTAAAACCTTTCCTATTATTTCTTTAATCATTTAAAATAAAAAAGGAAAAGCAAAGAAAGCTCAAGATATAATAAATGACAATTTAAAATTACGTAGCTTATCTAATGGTTTCGAAATTAATTATTCACTTTGAAATAAAAGTAGACTAGAATATGGTAATTTAAATATCTCGTGATAAACGTAATTACATACGAGATAATGTTCTTTTTAAACGCTGTTATTTGTTTGTAACGGTGTTTAAATTAATTAATCGTAAAACATATTTTTAATTTAAGCTTATAATTTAATTTGAAATAAAAGTCAAAGGCATCGTTTTTGTGTGATTGATTATTGGATGCAAAACGACACAAGCCTCTTTTATATATATGCTGGAATTGATTCATAGGCCCGGACTAGATAAATGAGTTTTAAATGAGGTACGTAATTTTCACTCTTATCTTTCGGAATTCCCACTTTTTTATTAGTGTTTTTTTTTTCTCTTCACTATATAAGTCGCTTAATCAAGTTAGAACCTCATTTATTTCCTCTAGTACGACGCTTAAATTTGACATAAATTCTATGTACAAATAAGATTAAATACATTTATTCTTAACCTTACAAACTCTAGGCCTATTTTCGTAGACCAAGGCTTAAAGTCGAATTATTTTTATTTTGAAAGTTGATCAATTTCAATGAACACTAATATAAAACGCGAAATTCCAATTACTTATATGAATAGATTAATTTAAATTTAAACAGAATTTTTTAAATACACAAAATTCTGACTTAAAAAAAAATAAATAAATTAAAATTATCAAGGAAAATTATTTTTAAACCTGGAAATGCAAGATCCATGGCATGCAACCCCATAAAGAAAATGTATCGAGTCGTTAATATATTTGGTTCTAAGATGATTTAAATATACTCAATATAGGAAGTAGAGTTCATTTCCGTTTCCAAATCCCATAAACGCAGGTGACATTCGGAAAAATAACGCTTTCAAAATGTCAATTTTTTGAAAGAAATGTAATAGATTTTTACCAATTGAATGCCACGTTAGCCGTGTAGCGTCATTTTTACCTTACGCAGCTGTTAGTTGAATAGAAGATCTATTAAGTTTTTAGTCGCCTCACGGTACATTGCTCTAAATAATATCACATTTTAACAGTGATATTGATACCTTTTCACACTTACATCAGCTAAAAATGGTATATTATAGTTGGATAGGCGTCACTAACAGTACATCCGGTTTTTACGCCAGTTTCACATTGGCTACTGATAATTATCTTTTACCATAAAGTAATATAGTAATATCTGAATAGCCTTAGTTGTAATTTAAAACGGAAAGCTTATTTTCACTCCGATAATATTACTCCATGCCTACGGCAACACGTCATTAGTTTCACTCGAAAAATTTGCAAAGAACACGCGCCAAGTACACCGGTAAACACGTGCTTTCGAAATTAAATAATGCATTTGTTTACTAAATGTTATCGCGAACGTGATGTTGTTACTCGACACTGTTTCCATAGGGGATATGCATTTTGCAGAGAGTATAGCTTTATCGGAGTGATAATGAGATGATTTCTTAATTTAAATAAAGTCACGTTGGAGAGTGTTCTCATTAAATATTGTACTCCATTTTGCTTTAAATATGATATCTGTTCAATGATGCGGTTTTCCATTGGCATTTTATATGGATAAATATTCTTTGATTGAGAACACACAAAGTCCCTTTAAAATGGCAATAAATGCGTATCGATGTCTAATTTAATATTCCTCCATGGTGGCAATATTAATAACCTAGACTTTAAGATGAAAATATTTCGATTTTAAATTTGAACTATTGAGTAGAAGTAGTTCTACATCTTGATCTGCATGATTCAGTTCAATTTAGATCGTCTACACTGAACTGAAATAAAAATTCACGAGGGTTTCTTGCGTTTCATTGAAAAAAACGTTGTCTTATATTGGACTTCTTGTTTTTTTCTGGATCTAAATTTCATTTCTCATATTTTTTAAGGCGATATTTTGTAAAAAACTATAAATTTTTAGATTAGATTAATGCTCATTTTGCCTTATCGTTAGGTTGAGTTCGGATCATTCATGGAATTCCGCTGTTTTTATTGTAACTTATTATAGTTAACGTGTGGTTATCACGCCTTGATTAAGTTTAAGTGAAAATTAAGAGCCTTTATTAAAGTTTTGCTAATCGCTCCGAATGTTGCAGTGTTTAGGGAATCTACATGGCTTGACTGGAAAAATTCAACTATAGGTAATATATATATGCAATTTTATCTTTTAAATCATTCATTTATTTCACTCGTATAAATGCTTCATTGAACTTCATTATTAATTTAGTTTATTAACACTCAAAGCAAATATGATTTCAAATTATTAGTCAATACAGATAAAATTTAATAGATGCATGATACGGAATTTAATTCCAAATGATTTTCTTTAAATATTGATATTGAAAAATAGTTTTTTTATTCAAAGATATTTCAAAGTATGCCGTAATTAAGGGTATTAGCGTGGGCATCATTTAATACACACCTAAAGATTAGTTTAAGCGCTTTAATCACAAGAAAAAAGAAAGAAAAACCCAAATTTCAACAGCAATTTTATCTTTAAAAAAAGGGGTGAAGTGTAATGTGGGCGATTTTTTTTACTTTAACTTAACGCCCATAGTTAATCGTTCACCAGGAGGAAGCTCCATTTTTTTTTAAATCAAAGAAATAATTTTCTACGCTAAGCCACGCGTTAAAAAAATATAATTTTAATCTCCCAGAATTAGTAAAAAAAATTTATATATATAATTATTTTCAACATAATGTATGTAAAAAATATTAAATTAATCCATGAAAGGGTTAATATTATCCTTGTTACGCCTAAACCGAACGAAGCTTAACGGATTTGATATCGTATCGATTAACATCAATAATATTTTATTATTTTATGCATTGAAAATATCATTATACATACTTGAATGCCATTTTTTAATAATTGCAATTTACCACTCTCATTTTTAACTTGTAATTAAATATATACCGATATAAGGGAAAAAATTTAACCGCGTTAATTACAATTCCAAGAACCTAAAACAAGAATAAAAAAATATTAAAATGTTAATCACGATGGAATTAAGTTATTCAAGGTCAATTTTACTGAAATTCCATGGTACCATGTTAAGTCATATATGTAATATGGAAATAGGAACATATGTATTGAATATAACTCTTTGGGTACTGTACATCATCATATATGTTTAGTTCATAAATATATTAATGGCCTTGGTAATTTTTTTCAAAATTATTATAATTAAATAATTAGACAATTTTTTTTCTTATACTGCAAATATATATATTTACGTATTATTTTGCCCCGAAAATACAATACGAAATATGAATTTTTTTTTAAACCATCCCTCTAGGACCTCTTTTTTTTATATAAGTTTTATATTTTACCTGTATCATTATGTATGGTAATTAGAATGGGCCGGCCGTCTCTTTGCAGAGTTTTTTATCTTGGGGAGACATAATCGTTTTTAAATTACCTTTACGTGTCTTTGGTTGGTCAGCCATTTTTTACTTCTTATTTCCCCTCCAATGAAAAGTTGCATGCACGAGTACACTTTCTACGCACGCTTATTGCCGCGAGCGAATGAGTTAGAACTCGGTGCCAGCGCCAAATCCAAGAGATTTTGCTTCAGGTTTGTATTTCAAAAAAGATTTCATTGCATCGTTCTTTAAAATGACTTAACGTTTTTGATTACGAAAAAATATCATATAGCTATAAACAAACCAAATGTGAAATGTATTCCGAACATCTGTTATACATTTTGTTTTTGTATTATTGATTTTACAATTGTTTGTTTTTTAAAATTGCGATAAACAGATTCGTTTCGTATAGAGTTTAGGTATCCCTTTAGGAATGGCGTATAATTTCATATTTTTGTGTTTACAATTTTAATAATGGTCTTTTAGTATTGATTTAATAATATAAACATGCATGCCTGGTTGCGTTTTAAGGGTTAAGTTAACCTCTAGTTATAGTTCTAGCGCAAAAAAATAAAAAAGCAAATAAGTTTTTTACATTTGAGGTACAACGCTTTCATTAAATTAAATTTGTAGCTATGACAATGACAACATGTTGGGGAACGAGCTTATTTTATCCATAAGTCTATCAGCGATGGTCCTACGGTATTTACTTATCACGTGACTTCAAGGGCGTGCCAACTACGGGGGCAGCGGGGGCGAAAGCCCCCGCTCAAATTTTCAACTCTATGGGACTTTAACATTAGGCAGCCATTTTGCCCCCGCTCCAGTAGAACATTTTAGCTCATGTTGGCACGCCCCTGCGTGACTTATAAACTTGGAAAGCGTGCGATTTTAGAATTGAAAACGGTTAATTCACGAGGCACGTGGAGTTAAATTGTAAAGCGCGCCAAAATTCTCGTGACCTTTGTAATAGCGTGCGCAATTTTTAAAATTCAAACAAGGCTTAACATATTTTTTAGAATAGATATACAAATATCAATTTTAATGATTCAGCATTTGGGAAACTAAATTTGAACATAAAAATATACGATAGTTTTTGCACCAGAACGGAACCTTTCCCCACGTGTATCAAAAGTAAAATTAGCTTGGGCGCGAGTATACCTGTAAGTTGTAACTAAACTTCTTACAAAGCTTGATTTATTTGCTGGTGTTCGTCTTTGATAAGACCCTGTGGTTATAGTACAAAATAGACCGCTGTGTTATTTGGCAGAAGACAAGAAATAATAAGCAAGCGTCCCAACAATATCGGGCATTTTTCTAGAAAAACTGCAGGGGGAAAAGATAGATTCAGGCTCTGCAAGCCCAAAAAATATGAAATATCGCTTTCTCGGACGTCCATTTTTAAGTAGGGTCTCCTCCTTCGGGCCAAAAATATTTTAGGGGGTACACATTTATCATCTTCCTTTTTTTCTACCACGAAACTTCACGGCCTGTCTTTGAAATTTTTACCCAAAGTGCCAATTACCAAAAAGGTTTAGGCTTCGCGAAAATATTACTCGCACTGACTTCGTATATTTTTTTTTTTTCCTTTTTTTAACCGAGATCAATGCCCATCTTAAGATACCTTAAGAGAAATTATCCGCTGTAGGGCACTAGTATAGGAAATTTCTTAAGCCTTTGTTTTTGAATTTTTAAATTTCGCGCGCTTTTACAATTGATTTGGGCTTCGTGCTTAGCGAATACCGTAGGTCACTCGTGAGGAAGAACACGAGAAAATCATCCAATGACGTTACTAGAAATATTATAATTTTATACAAATGTATTTTTAAATATAGGTACACTGAATTGTACGTGATTCAGTAACTCTAGTCTTGAATTAAGTATAACGTGACCATTGTATTTTGCGGTAGATTTAAGAAATTCCATCTTTTCCTATAGTGAGAGGTCGAACATTTGATTTAAATTTTGAGATTAAGAATTCAATGAAACGTAATGGAATATAAGGCAACTATCCCATCAAGAACTAGCTAGATAATCTCTCCACTACTTTACATAGATGTAAATTTAATGGTTTGCCGCGGCGACTACTAAGTTGAAAGAATAATGAACAGACGAGAGTTCAGGTCAGGGAATGCAGTTTAGTTCATCGCTATGGGAGGTCATTTAGAACATAATTATTCCGAATTTAGATTTGAACCTTATTATAGTTTTCTTATTTCTTCATCTCGCTATTTCGAGTCCCACTTGTTTTGTTTAAATCTCATTTATACTTGGTTTAAATCAACGGTTTTTTAAATCAAAATATGCTTTATATTTATAAAGTTGAATTCAACTTACCTACACAAAATATTATTGGAACTAAATAGAAAAATCGTAATTTAAAATAATTCTATTTTGTTTGGCGTGCCGAAATAAAGCCTGTCTTGGGACTCACGCCCATTTATAGTGAGTATATAATGTGGCATAGCGTTCTTTCTAGACATTAATCAAAAACTCAAACAGGTTCGTGATATAAAAATCATTAATAATTAATTAAAATTAATCGCCTTTCAAGAAATGGAGGCCCGCGCTTATACTATTTTTTTAAGGGTTTTATTATAGAACTGCTCAACGCGATAATGAGCGCATTCTAGTATGGCTTTGTTGTTGCGTTGACTATTCCCTAATAGATTCAGTTCTAATTACTATTTGTCAGTATATATACAAATGAATAGAGTCTATGGGAAAGTAATTCGAGTCAGTTTTAATCTTACAGCCGCATCTTTAAGTATTTAGTTTTTAATTTGAACCATGCATATCTGTTTACCGCTTAAAGTTTGGGAGCTTCTTAAGAAGTAAAGGGAATTAACCGCGGCGTTAATTACAAAGGTTAAAGATTAAGGATGCTTTATTTATTTTCTAGAAGGCGAGATAATTAACACCAAATTAATGATAAATTCCGTCTAATATTAATTGTTAATCAGTATTTGATGTCAACGATTGCATCGCATATCAAAGAAGGGATATTAAATTTATGGACGCCATTTTTCAAAATGGCGAGCTTGAAAATTTTAAAAGTATTTCTTAGGCAGTACCCAATACTAAATCGTATTTCCCTGCAAAATTTCAGCTTAATATATGAAGCGGTTTAGGGGTTACAATGATTTTCAGTCCGTTAGTTGCAACGTTTAATTGTTATTAATTTTTTTTAACATTGGAATATTTCCCGAATGTGGTAACTTAATTGAGGATAATGATTATAGAAATGAAACTAACATCTGCAATATCCGAACACTTAAATATAGAGATAGAAAACAAATTTGAGACACCTGAAAAATATATCCAATTTCACGTACATGTGTATGGATTCCAATCACATGCAGCGGAATAACAAAAATGAGAAAAATATTAAGTCAATTATATTTAATAGATTTTCATTGAATTACATCGATTTGAAATAATAAATAATAGAAGTTGGCCAACTGATAACAATATCTAACGTGTACCTATGAATATATAAGATATAGATATACGTTACGACATGTTCAAAGAGCTTTTTGGTTTATTGTAAACCTTCGCAACCCTTATAAATATTAATGAAAATACATAATATATGAAATCGGATATATATAAGAAAAAAATTGATATTGTAGAGTATATATATATCGGGTATAGTATGTTATAAAAATATGTACTGGGCGGAACGTGAATTTGGCGCGAGCGTTGCAAGGGTCCCCTCACGTTGGCGCGTATTACACACGTTGCTAAGCAACCATCTTTCAAACAAAGAAAAGCTTCAAGAGCACGAAGCGAAACGGAACGTAAAAAGAATAGGTATTCCTCCACTGACCAACGCGTCTGTATATACTCTCCACCTACGAAAAAAAGTTCGTACTAAAGTGCTAGTCCCATGCAGACAGTTGGAAATATTTGTTATTTTAACTAAAACATGATTATTTTAGGAAAAACATGATTATTTTTTAGAAAAACATGATTATTTTTTAGAAAAACAGCATTATTTTTAGAACAAACAGCATTATTTTGAGAGGAAAAACAAGATTATTTTGAGAAAACACGATAGTTTTAAGAAAAAACAAGATTATTTTGGGAAAAACACGATAATTTTAAGAAAAAACAAGATTATTTTGAGTAAAACGCGATAGTTATAAGAAAAAACAAGATTATTTTGAGAAAAACACGATAGTTTAAAAAAAAAAACAAGATTATTTTATGAAAAACACGATTATAATTAAATTATGCTTGAAGTTATAATATACATGTTAAAAACAAAGCTTATACTAAAAAGGAATTAAGATAAAATCAATTAAATTATTAAATTATTTTTTAACTAATTTAGAAAACGCCCTAGCTTATGCTTCAAAAAAGTATATATTCAACTGATGTTTTATTTAAAATTAAAAATAGTCATTACATGGCTTCAAAAATATTTATTTAGGAATAAATTTATATTTATTATAACTTGGGTTTAATTTCAATATAGCTAATCTAAATTCTGTGACGCTTTTCCTTTGAATGCGAACGACGTATGTACAAGAGGCTCCATTTATTTATTTCTGTTTTGATATAACCTCGAAATTCGGCAAAATAATAAAATATAAGGTACAACTCTCTCTGTCTTTTTGCAAAAACAAAATAACCATTCAGGAGGCTGCGAAAAATTCGGACCTGCCTTCATCCTAAACCCCTTGGGCTAAATATAAAACTATATAATATAGGCTACACAAGCGTGGAATGATAGAAACCGATTCGCTGGGAATTATTGGCGCGGCACACCCTGTATGTAAAAGTAAAAATATTATGTAAAAATGTATACAGGTATTACTCGTGTGAATATGAAGTTTATAATTCAAATGAAGGCATATTTAATAAGTTAATGTAAAAAGGAATAAGGTATTCTTTTAATTGAGATTGGATTCTCTCTCGATTTGTAATAAAATATGCGTAACTTTGTAATCAAAAATGCGTAACTTTGTAATTTGAGGTGAATTATGATAATTACGGCATGTAAAAATTAGCATTTTTTTATTTTACACGCACCCTTGGCTAAATGATTATTTTAATGGAATATTTTGTTAGGAATTTTATGATATTTATTATTATTGTTATGTAAGCTAGCAGAAACATTTCACCCTTGCGCAGGTTCACTACTTTTATTATTTAATAGTGTTCGATCTGTTTTAATTAACTATATTTTAATGATTCAGTAGTTATTCGATAAAAAATGGCTACTCATTAGCCGAATACATTCCAGTTACTATTTTTAACCCGATACGAAATTTTTCCCTAGAAAACCTTCAACTTTAAATTAATTAAATGGTTATAAAACCATTATCATCCCAAGTTTTTAATTTTTAAAGTACTTCGATTAGCTACCTAATTTTTAAACCCAGGAATTCATACAGCTAATAAGAATTATTGCGTTGGCATTTTCACTGAAGGTGAATCCCACTAGCGGATTTAGTGGGAAAAGCTGAACTTCACCTCGCGAACATTCAGTCTCGCTGCCTTTTGCACCTTTACCTCGCGCCTATAAGACCTCGCTTTGCTATATACCAATTAACGTTTTAGATATCGATGGTTTTCACACATGGAGAATTCATACCATTTACACCAGGAGACCGGGCTATCTGGAGGACAAAAAGTAGACGGTTTTCTGTCCTCCAGGTAGCCGGCCTCTTGGTGTAAATGGTATGAATCCTCCATGTGTGAAATTTATCTATTGGGGCACAATTATTCCTCTTAACTGTATTTATTCCAGTTTAATCTTCTATGGAAATGTAACTGAAGAAAATTAACGCTATTACCAACACGTAGAAATTAGCTATATAGGTTCATTTGAGTTATATATAAATATTTTTTTACCATAATTAAGGTGAATTTTAATTAACTTTGATTTCATTCCAATAGAACCCTATAATTAAATCAATATATTCCTATATATTAAATTAAAACAACCCCCGGATTTCGAGATAAAAATAAAAATGACTCTAGACTATTTTTAAATTCGTCGATATAATCATTAATTTCATCTTAAAAAAATTCGGTCTTCGGTATAAAATATTTTGAAAGAAGAGAGAGAGAAGCTATAGTTATATAAAAATTTTGTATATATCTAAGTCAGATATTGAGCCTATAATTATAGCTAGCGTGATTCATGTATCTTAATTTTTTTCTTTTTACCTGTCGGTTTGAAAAGTGACTGTACGCTATAACTTAAAATATAAGTCATATATCTTATAACATGCCGAGATGATATATAGAAAGGCTCGACAAGTTATGGAATTTGAGACAGTTTAAAACAAGGGGATAATCACTAACAAGTCCTCTTTATCTTTCGTATTTGAAAATGAGATCTCTGTTATTGAAATATTTGTTTTTCTACCTATTTTTTGGTATTTTCCGGTTGAATATAAGTGTTTTTGAGAGAAAATAATGTTTAGTAGGTAAATTGCAGGTAATTTGCTGTAATATAGTAGGATTTTACCATGGTAATTCATTATAGATAACCCAAAAATATTAATTAAATTTTTGTGAAAAATTTAATCGGTTTCATTACGGAGTTACTTCGATATGACGTGTATCTACAGATGTTGAAATTATTTTTTTACTTAACACTATTCTGGCGTAACTTATAATCGTTTTCCTAATGTATTTTACAACTGTTTCTTGCACTGTCAGCTCTTGCCTTGAAATTATTAACACTTTGCGAAAACGAAATGTAATAATTTTACGTAGTTGCATTTATTTTAGAGCAATTAAGCTCTGCACACAAGGTAAAGGGAAAATTTTACACAAAATCCTTGTATAACTCTCAGATATATTCTTAAAAATTTTTTACAGACCCAATAGCTGCAGCAAATCGCTATAATTTAATTTCTAAATTTTCAAATAATCATGGTCCAATATAGGTCTACCTTTACGCAATTTAAACTATAGTGAATAGCCCCTCGTTTAGTGAGGGGGCTCAGATTTATAAGTAAAAGCGAAAATAAAAAAAACAAGGTTCGTACACATTTTACGCATTCGAAACACGCTTTCGCATAGGAAAATCGCCCGCGATAAAAAAAGAAAATTCTATCCGGCCCAAAAGTTAAAAAAAAGAAATATGGAATAAAAATATCGCTTGAATGTCCAAATTACGCCAAGCTTATTTTAAAAACAGCCAATGAACCGTCCGTAGGAAAGAAATATCGGGTGCTGCAGCTAGCCACTAATTTATACAGGGTGTTTCTGAAAAGTCCATCACAAATTAAGGGGCGTGTTTATGGGACCAAACTGAGCGGAAAGTACCAAAGAACATGGGGTGTACAACATTTTGTTACGGAGATATGGCCTTCCAAACATTCGCCCCTAAAACAAGGAAATATCCAAAAATGAGGAGTAACACTTAAGACCGACTAACCAGCTTGTTTAAAATTACTAGACAATTTCAATAGCCTTTAATCGAACAATTGATTTCTACCTTTACTAATCAGAAGCGTATAAATGAGTAGAAGTATGCCTACGGTGGTAATGTAAAATTAATCCCAAGTGACATGATGTTTCAAGATCTTCCCAGCACCAAGTAAAATGGTTCTGATTGAAGGGACTTTTATAAGCACAGCGTAAACAACGTTATTTTCAGGAATTAGTCCAAATGTCCACGGGCGGCATTACAAAAACGAGGCAGTCTTTCGAATGATACTTGGACATGTTGGAAGATCCCTGGCTTGTTCCTGTTATCTCAAACCGTAAAAAGCTACGCAAATCTTCATCATCACGGACAACACTCTTGTACGTTAGGTATGACCTTGAGAAAACCTAAAAGGACATCTCGAATGTATTTGAAAAACCCATCTCCAATTAAGGGGCGTGTTGTTTGTTTCCAACAGAATAAACTCGCCCAGAGAACAATTACAATGCAGAGCCACGTTTCGGCGTTAATGGCCCACAAACTTGTCAATAAATTCATTTTCTTCGTGCATTAATCATGGCGTTTTATCTATGACACATGAAACACTTACTGAACGAAACAAATTAAAGTTTGTTCTTGTTTTTGGGACCACCTTTGTGGGCCATTAACGCCGAAACGTGGCTCTGCATTGTAATTGTTCTCTGGGCGAGTTTACTCTGTTGGAAACAAACAACACGCCCCTTAATTGGAGATGGGTTTTTCAAATACATTCGAGATGTCCTTTTAGGTTTTCTCAAGGTCATACCTAACGTACAAGAGTGTTGTCCGTGATGATGAAGATTTGCGTAGCTTTTTACGGTTTGAGATAACAGGAACAAGCCAGGGATCTTCCAACATGTCCAAGTATCATTCGAAAGACTGCCTCGTTTTTGTAATGCCGCCCGTGGACATTTGGACTAATTCCTGAAAATAACGTTGTTTACGCTGTGCTAATAAAAGTCCCTTCAATCAGAACCATTTTACTTGGTGCTGGGAAGATCTTGAAACATCATGTCACTTGGGATTAATTTTACATTACCACCGTAGGCATACTTCTACTCATTTATACGCTTCTGATTAGTAAAGGTAGAAATCAATTGTTCGATTAAAGGCTATTGAAATTGTCTAGTAATTTTAAACAAGCTGGTTAGTCGGTCTTAAGTGTTACTCCTCATTTTTGGATATTTCCTTGTTTTAGGGGCGAATGTTTGGAAGGCCATATCTCCGTAACAAAACGTTGTACACCCCATGTTCTTTGGTACTTTCCGCTCAGTTTGGTCCCATAAACACGCCCCTTAATTTGTGATGGACTTTTCAGAAACACCCTGTATAAATGATCTGAAACTGCACATACAGCCTGACGCGTTTTACCAAGTTTGAAAAACAATATTTTTATTTTAACTTTAGCTATGTTGGAAGCTTAGGCAGCTACGCGCGAATCAGGCTTAAGGATTGCTGAGGCGCACGAGGAATGTGCGCGCCTAATTCTCGCGCGTATTCTAGGCCCGACCCTAGAAAATATCGAACGAATTAGCTAGCTAGCTAGCGAAAGAGCGGGAACTTAGAAACTATAGGTTTGGTTGTACCTATATCAAATTTCGTAAAACCCCGGCCAGAGTACCTCTTACGCGTGATTTGAAATCGTGGGCTGCTTTTGGACGACGTAATAACCCCATCTTTTTGCTCTTTTTGATTGATGATCTCGAATATAACGATCTTTAGGTATATAATCTCTAGTATATGTACTACGAAAACTCTCACTAATCAGTGGGTATACCTTGAGAAGGAGGCTTACTTCAAGCCCGTTGGTCATAAACCCGCTTGAACATCTTACACAAATAATTCTGAATTTTGAATATTATCAATGCACCATAAGTTTATAAGATATTTTCCTTAAGTGTGTCACTCGTTAATGAGAGCTTGTCATGAAGTGACGTAGGTGAAACGTCATAGATTCTTGTAAAGCGACGCGTAGTGAGGCCTTGTCAAAGGCTTAGTACAGACTAAAGAGGAGGATGGACTGCAAAACCGAGTGTAGTCAATTCTCACGTCGTTCTTGAACTAGCTCTCATTAAGCCTCTAACATTACGAAGTATGGGTAGTGACATACTTATGGAACATACCTTATAAACTTATGATGTACGATATATGTTTGAACGCAAATTACATAGTTAATTTATTAATAATAGCCAAATGAAAATATCCAATACGCGTGCAATAAAGATTCATATGACAAGAATAGTATGTCCATTTTTCGCTGAACAAATATGTTCTGTAATTACGAAATAGTATATATATAGTTGTGAACTAAAAGCTGTTCAAATAATACTTATATAAATTCTTAACCCATTTCTTTTCTTTTTGTTATTGTAAATTGCGCAAACAGATGTGAGTTAGGCATACTAGAACATTTCAAATACGCAAGTGCACTATATAGGGTATTTGAATTGGCAATTTAATTAACAATTACCGCTGTAATAAACTGTAATTTAATTTTACTAGCAAATTGAATCGATCAATAATTTAGTTAAAAACTGCTGGGGAAAATATTTCATGGCATGGTTTAACATTAAAATCTCTTCTCAAACCGTCGTTTCAGGGTTATGTGCGACGGCCATGATTATCGTGTGCAAGGCCCACTTTGTCCCTAAGCCCTGATTCCTTTATCCCTTTAGGGTCGTAATACAGAAATCTTTTTGATAACCACCAAAAATTTCTCTACCCTTTTTCTTTTCTCTCTTTTTTTATTTTAGGAAAGATGCTTAAATGTAATTTATCATATCTCTCCAGGATGAAAATGGGGAGGTTACCTTTAGTGTGCCTGGCATACACACTGCGCTGCTTATCTTTTATTTAGGAACGAAGACAATCTAGGGGGCTTTACGTTTATAGAAAGTAAAAATTAGGGGGACCTCTTTTGCTTGCTAAATAATGAAAGTGCTTAGGCTATAAGGGATCAAAATTGGATAACCTATAACTGCACACGTTCATAACGCCTTCGTAACGTTGGGAATTTCAATTCCGTCTGCGTGCATGGTGTATGCGTGGCGCTTATCGTGAATTAAATATATATATAACCCGAATCAAATTCCGTCGTTTAGTACGTTCGATTTAATGGTTTCAAATTGCATCGCCTATTTTAAAAATGAAATACTTAATTTTAGTGATGTAGATGTGAATTAGTTATAGTAATTTTTGAAAAATGGTCATTACCATGGTAAAATTATTTTAAATACACTGGTTTTTTTTGGTAAATTATCGGTACGCATCTATAACCTATGAGGATAATATTTCTCCCATAGTTGTTTATTAATTTTGCATTTAAAATAATTTGGCAAACTTTTGCCATTAAAAACAAATAAATAGCAAAAAATAAACAATTATATTGGAAAATAATTATATACCCTTGCTTCCAGTTCTACCACATGTTAAATACAATAATTATACTAGAAATCACAAAGTGAACACTGACAAATTCCTGTTCTAGTTTTATGTTCAAGGTTTCACACAAGGAAAATGAGAAACTTGGAAGCCTAAATATTTTTATAGTTACCAGAAATGTATTATTAATTATTAGTTAGGTTAATTTTATTTTTTTGCGTTATGCGTTGCCTGCTGACGAAAGACGATGTTAAAGATGACCCGTTTAGATTAATTTGTTTCCCACGTGGTGCATGGGATGTTGTACAATAGGTTTCGCTTCGCCGCGCCATTTTACTTACAGCGCGAGTATAAAACACGTGAAATATTTCCATCCGCGCGGTCGGACTCTTTCCAAATTAGAATATCAACATCGTACTACCATAGAGACTATAAACCCCAAGGAGTGGCAGGTCCCCCGCTCTACAAGCGCAAATAATGATGTTGCTCCTAAATTGGTACATGAGAGCTTCCGGCCCGTTTAATTTTGCTTAGCGGAAGTCGCCTTGTACCAGGAAAAACCGGAATAAGGGGCAACAAGTTGAGGCATTCCTTCTACTCCTTGGGGTTATAGTCTCTATGGTACTACATTCATTAATAATCTGGAAAGTGTCCGATTTAATCCGTTCTTGAATTCCGACGCATTTTAAACGTTTCTCAAACGTGACGCAGATTTTACCAACCGATAGCGTAATCTAGACACAATGAATATGCAAAGTTACTCACCAAAGCCTAAAATTTGTAGATGGCGCGACTTTACGGCGACTCTCATTAAAAACGAAGATAATCGTAGTTATGCGAATAGAATTTTTGATGCTCTACTACAAATAGAGTTAATTTTAACTCGAGTTAAATTTAATAATTACAGCGATAACGTTTAGGCTACTGTCGTTGTTGTTCAGATAATGAAAGTAAATACAAAGGACTCGAAACGAGCATCATCATCGTGCTTGCTTATACGGAGTTTGGACCAAGGCCCGGTATGTTAGGCTTAACTGCGGCTGGCGGGAGTCTACGGCGCTACTCATAAACATAATTCACCCCCACGAGAAAAAGTACAATTTTCATTTTTCCGACCGTACTTTTTCGTAAATTACCGCGAAGCCTTGGTTATGGTTATAGACCTATCTCTCAGAGAGACGAAGCTCACGCCCAGTTCACGATAGGTTAGATATTGATGCCCCTATATATCATATTGGACTCCCGCTTTGCAGGATGGTGCCCCTCATTTTTCCCTGTCTAAATGGCGAGAGAGCTGGCCAGGGCTGAGATATGTATTTCTCCTATCTCCTTTGTTAGATATCTACCATGAACATAGGCCTACTTATCACACCGGACTCGGTGCACTGCATGCACTAATAGTTTGAAAGGTTAGCTATCATAAGGGCTTTTGGCTTCGTGCGGGTAAAAGTTTAGTTCCTTTACTTAACGATGAACGCGTTACCGTTACAAATAGGCCACAGAATGGTCCAAAGAAAGTTGAAGGACAATAGAGCGTCGAGATGTACGTATCTTTTAACCATTCAAACGTGAAGGTGAATGTGAAGGTGATGTATAGAATGTGATTTTTATTATGTTTGTTATCGTGGAAGTATATCTAAAACCAATCAAATGAATACAATGCGCGTGTTGCTACTGCGAATAACTCTATAATCTTTCCCACCATTTGAGTATTGCACGTGCGATGTTTTTGTTCTTCTAATTTTTCCCGCCAAAATCTCGCGCCATTTTAGTATTGCATGTGCGATTGTTTTTGTTTCTTCACATTTTTCCCGCCAAAATTTCGCGCCATTTTTCATCGTACCTTCGATTTAAACACGATTAAAATAGTTATACAGTATTCTGCGATATTTGAACAATACGTTGGTATGTTTCATTATGTTAAAAAACCCAGTCAAACTATTTGTAAAAGATAATGTTATTTTATCTTCATTTCTAGTTCGGAAAGAAAAAGCAAAAACGTATCTAGTATAAAGGTTTAAATATTATCGCCGCGGCATATCGTTTTGCCAATAGTCTTAAACCAATCAATAGCTATCATTATCGTATTTGATACTTAGCCCTACATGTTTTCTGGAACATTATTATGGTAAAAATCGTCGTACATAAAAAAGAAACACCTTAATGATTTTCAGCGTACGGTTTTAGAACGTAAGACTATTGAGTTCCGTATCTTATATAGTATACGACGGAGTACGCTCGACGTTCTAGAAAACAAACCTCGAGTAGCTTAATTTTAAACGTAATACATTATCTTTTAAAACTATTTATTCATCGTTAACGTTCCCCGTTGAAGACTCAGCCGCAAAGGCTTAAGGTATATACGATAAAGGGGAATAATAATAAAATGGCTGCGTAATAGTCGCGGTTTGGTCCATAATGCGGATCGCGGCTTAAAAACGGCCGGACCATAATCGCTTCTTAAGTGTCCGACCGGGGAAAAACTTAGGGACTCAGATGATCCTAAGGTAACTCGGCGCAACTTTAAGCTATCGGTTGCGGCCATTAACTAGATGCTCGACTATTGTTTACCTTTCATCGACTGCTAAACGCGAAATATAACGAGCTAAATAACCGTTTTATTAACGCTATATATGAAAAAAGCCTCACTATGGACGTAATCATTGAACAATAAATAAGATAATTTATCGTATAGTCGTTAATAAACTAGCTGCAGGTATATAAAGAACGGCGCGGCACGCATCGTCCAATCTTACAAATGCACACCGGTCGGACGTTAAAATTGCCGGTGGAAGTTTCGCCTATCTTACCGCGTCTCTTAACCGACCGGGAAATACGGCATTTACGTAACTAAGGTTCCCTTCCGAAAAGCTATAGTCCGTTCAGCCCGCGCCTTCGTTTTGTGCCGTGCGGAGCTGACCATGTTTTATTATCCGTGTCGAATTGAGTTAACTCGCGTGGACATCGTCTCTTGATTTTGTCCGTCGAGCGCGGTGTAAGGTGAAATAAGTTATTTGTCATGTTGAAAAGGTATCTCTATGAATGTTGTTGACTTCTATGACCTTTTTGTGCCGTAAATGTAATCTATCGTTTTATCCGGTAGTGTGTTGGGTTATGTATAGTATAGTGTATCTTTTGACGATGGATATTGAATGGATTTACTTTCTAACATGATTTATGATGTTGTCGGGCGCTAAATGAGATTAGATGAAGGAAGTAACGTAGGGAACTAAGGTTTCTATGATGGGCGGTAACCTTAATTTGATGACGAGCTAATTGAAATTAACTATATTATTAATGTATGTGAGTGTGACGTGACGTGTGTGGGTTTTATGTTTTGATGTATTATCCATGTACTTGTCTCGCGAGACACATCAATTCAGGGAATAAATTTCTTATGGTTTTATTACGTGTTCATTGAATTTGTTTGAATTGCAAACTTGTTCTAAATAATCAATTTAAAATGTTATTTGTTTATTTAGGTATTAGATTTATATTTTATTTTGTAAGGCATGCTTGTATCTTGTTGTTACATACATTGCGAATTAATTTTAATGCATTTAATTTAAACATTACTCAAATTCCACGCTCAAATCCGCGGCGTGACCTTTATGGTTGACATTGCAAAAATTTTTTCAAGGTCGGGTATGCAAAATAATTCTTAGTTCATTAAAATGCGTGAAAATTTAAATATTCCCGCATAAATTTCCTTTAACTACATTTTTCGAATGAAGAGCTTATACTATATATATTGAGTTGTAATTTTCCACTCATGATAGATGTATAACTTGGAATAAATTAAGGTTTTCAAATATGTACTTTCCGTGATAAACCTGATGACAAGAAATATACAAATTAAATGACGTATTTCGGCTCAACCATTCTCGGGAATCCTTTAGTAAAGCTACCGCCAAACCATATAGCGTGGAAAAATCGCTTTAACCGCAGTATAACATGGAATTTTTCAAATATCTCCTCATACCTTTTAGTTTTCATACATTTAAAATTCGTGTCTCTTTGAACTTGATTTTTACAGCGACAGAGCGAATAAAAGAGGCGTATTTAAGGAACTTAATCCGATTTAATAAAATTGAAACATATAATATATAAATCCAGATAAAATTATAGATGCAATAGTTATAATTTTAAATCCATTATCATTTTACGCTTCCCAAAAAAAAAAGAAATATTTTTTTCTATCTTTTCCTTTTAAAGGACATCCCAATCAAGCATCAAGCGTATTTTGCAAAAACCAAATTATTATAATTTATAAAAAATATATAACATACCTTGAACTATATCAGGGCGCCATTTTTGAATAACAGTGCACTATATCGGACTACGCATTTTTGCGACCACCTTAAAGGTAAACCCATATAGAATAAAATGAGAAAACACACAGTTTATGGTCTATAAAAATCAAAGCACGCTTTATATAGTCCCTTAATATAATTAAATATATTTTAATGGTATATTTCGGCGCGCTTATACTTTCCATTTGTCTCTAACGTCAATTTGGAAAACTGTATACGGCGCGCGTTAAAGTTAATCGTGTATGGGCCAAGTACTTAGACGAGCGTACGTTCTCTCCCTTAATGGTGCTTGAAAAGTATTTAACAAACATGTTGTGACTTAAATTAAGATCTATTAGTGTAAAACGATACGGAGCCACGTACTATTTCGGATACGTAAACTTAAATAAGGCTGCTCCAACAATTACGTACCGCGTGTTACACGCTGAATTGGACCCATAGCTAAGTTAAGCCTGTTGCCATTAGAGTGAAATAAAAAAAATGAACAATATTTATGTATAGTTTATGGGGTTTTTTTTTAGTATCCTCATTGTTTTGAGGGAATAGGTCGTTAGGGCTTCCTTCTCAATGGTTTTTAAAGTCATAAACTTAATGATGGCCAATTCGTTGAATTTCCAGGTTTGGATAAATGAGGGAATATTATTTAGCTCGATTGACTAAGCGGCTTAATAACGATTAAGGCGCAGAGAACCGCGGGTCCCCCGTCGCCACCACCGCCGCGGCTCTCGAGAAGCCATCATACCTTAGCTACTACGACGGTAATATACTTAAATAACGTTTTAGGCCTACGTGGTTGAAGTGTTAAAACATTTATCGGAATTTTATTTGGAGAACGTGACGTATGCCTTTTATACAACGTTTTATTTTTTTTGAGATTATGAATGTACCGCGTCCCATTAAAACATAAGTTGAAAAGTATACATTACAAGTTAACAGACGGACGTTATCCACTTATACGTAATTTTTGTTTTATACGCACGTTTTTAACGAAAGATGTTTAAACAGAAAATGCTGTAACTGAAAAACAAAATTTAAGAACATCAGCGGGACATGCTTCAATTCGTCCATCACCATGACTTTTATTTACTTATGTTTAGCACTTAAACAAACGCTTGATAAATCTGCATCAATATCCTACGTTACTTATTAAGAATTTAAATTGACTTATGTTCAAACGTTTATCATGTTAATACTGCATGCGCGTTTATGTGTTAGCTAGCTAGTGTAAATTAATTTAGAAAAATATTCAGTTAATTCGAAATTTTTCTTTATATATATTTTGAAATCAAAACGTTAATATTTACTCCACTTCATTTAACCAACTTTTAAATGATATCAAGCGTAAAAAAATAAAAACAAGTTGTTGTTTTGTGTTGTAACACAAGCAGTTATCATGTTTCATATATAGCTTGCGCCGTGCAACGTATTAACTACAGCTGTTTTGATCGCCGAGCGCTTATCTCGGATAATGAAATGAAATGATGTTTCGGTATACAACTATTAAGTTTAACGATGCTAAAATAATGTATACTTACTCGCGATAAATGATGCTGAAATTCAATTAGGTTTTTAATGTTCTCTATAAAGGAACTAAATTAAATAACGGTTAATATGTTACCGCTATTTATTATACTATAGTGTTATTATTTCTATATACATGCCGCAACGGAAGCAATTAATTTGTTGTTGATTAATGTTGTTTAATTTCAAGGCCGTTGTAAATAATTTTATACCACGTGGTTTTAAATAAGTATACATTTAGCGATACTGAAACAAACAAAATAAATTAATTTGAGTTTAATTCCATAAAATTAACAACCTAAATCGATTTAAATTCCATATTAAAATGTAAATTATATTCATTTATTACAACCCTTTCTTTTAGATCTAATTTAATTGCGGTTTAATTTTAAATTATTATTATTTAAGTTACGTATATCAAGTTCAATTTTCGCACCATAACTTCAAGAAATGCCGCTGAGTACGTTGTTAATCCCAAACTCCGGTCAAGTTACCGGTACTCTCTCCGGCCGTGTCTGCATGCATTTGCCATTTCTCCGTCGGCATAGCTACCGCTAAACCTAATATATTTACCAAATTTATTGAGTATCAGTTTCCTCGCGTTTTTTATAAACATTACTAAAAACAGCGTGGGACCATTCGTAAAAAATATAGTAAATCGTATTTGAAATGATATATTTTGGGGAAAGGGCGTGAAGGCGTTAAAATTTTAACAGCGAACCTAATATATCTAACAGAAGCAAAACAAGAAAAAATTCTTCGATATAAATCATTATACCTAGCTTAATCGTTTTTCGCGACAGTGAGAATATTTTTGGTCTTCAATTTTTGCCAAAGGAATCATTAGTTTTAAAAAAAACCGCCGACGTTGCCGGCATTATTTTTATACCGCACCTGAAAAATGCGAAAAACGAAAAAAACGTCTCGTACAATCGTCTTCCATTTCGAGTTTTGTCTTTGTTTGACTGAAAACTGCTTGCACGGATTTGAAATCAGTTTTCCGCGACGAAATTATAAATTGCATCTTTTGCGTTTTCTATACCAATTAAATATAGTCCCCCATTAATATTAACAATATTGCCATTTCAAGTTTTGTCTTTGTTTGACTGAAAACGGCATGCACGGATTGGAAATACGTTTTCCGCGACGAAATTATAAATTGCTCTCATTTGCGATTTTTTTCTATACCAATTAAGTAAGGTCCACCATTGACAATATTGCCATTTCGAGTTTTGTCTTTGTTACAGCGAGATTGTAAAATGACAAAAATATATATAGAAATTGCGATTATTGCTTTTTTCTATATAGCAATTAAATAAAACTCTTATCGGCGCCTTACTCGAAAATAAAACCGCGCGCGGCGATTAAGTGTTGAGAAGAGAATTAAACCTCGTAGGAATTATAATTTTGTTTATGTTATGCTTGGCACGTAAAAAATCAATTCTATCCATACATTAGCTTATGACTAAAATTACCCTAATGATATTTTAAATTGAAAGATAATACTTTTTCCTCGGTTTCTCGTGATTAATTTGTTCGCTGCCTCGCGTATACCTCGAAGATAGCTTAGGGTGAGCAGGCGCACGCTGATTTCTTTTATAGATTACTTATTTAAATTTAATTACATTATCTTTAATTTAAATATGAGTTTATTTTGTCGTTTAGTTTGTTTATCCCCAGATATGATTTGTATATATATTTAATGTAGGTTAAAATCATACTGGGATCATTTAATTGCACAGCATTAATGGGTAGAAATAAATTATTTAATTTAATTTAATTATAATTAATTTATGGGCAGATATAGATATGAGGTTTTATTATATGTATGCTATTTCTTCAGGGGTTTTTTAACGCATATTTTTCAAAATTTGGTTTAAACTTAATGCACGTTGGAATAATTATTTTAGCAGCACGACATGATTAAAAATTATTTATTTACTTAATCGTCGTTATTACACTCCGGTATGTGTTTATTTTACATAAATACGCAATGTTTTTGGCTTATTTTGATTATAAACATGTTTTATAGACCTGTTAAAATCAAAATAGATTAATTATTTTAAGACTTCATTATTTATTGAATATATAAATTTATTTATTCATTTTTGCATGAATAGATTATTTTAACCCTTTAGTAATTATTTATCATAAAAATCATGGTTTTTTTTTTTCAAAGGCTTTTGGTATTAAAATGCCTTATAGAAGTTAGACCGTATACGTTGCCCGCGATGTACCATCCCTTATAGGTACATATCATACATGTTAGGTAGCAATCGACCACACCTCTGCCGTATAGTTATACCGCATTGCGCCATGGATTTTTCATTCACCTCCACTCTATCCTCTTTTACATTTGGAAACTCGGAATTCATTTTTTTTTCATCCCGAAGATTACGTGTACGCTAAAACTTTATAATAAAAAAAATTAAAACCATATAGGTAGCTAGATTCATTAAATTTGCAATTATAATTAACATAAAATCCATAATTTTAGTTGTTTTTCTCGAGAGATAATTGTAAATGAAGTTTTAATTCAATTACCACGGTTATTATTATTTTATTATTTAATTTGAAATTATACCACAAATAATCTCATTTCAATTTTGAAAAATTTAGATATTACATATTTGAGGACATATAATTTTTGTTTATGAAATCGTATATGGAGTCGATAATGATATATATCGATTAAACGATATAAAAGAAAATTAACCTTTTTTTTCAATCATTTTCCAATCGATCTATATATAATATATAAATACAATCAAATTCATTTTCAAAACGTAAAACATATTGGTCAATAAAATGGGTTTGAACATATCGATAAAAATGTTTTTGTCCAATTGTAAAATATTATATGAACCATTGGTAAAAACCCAAGGCCCCTTAAACGCCTCAATTAACATGCGAATAGTGCGGCAGGATTTAGTTGAAAACAGACAGACAGACGATCGACGCCATCTTACGAGTCTAAATTAGGGAAGGGTGCATTAGATAGCCTGAGAAAAAATACCAGTTTCAAAGTTTTTCGAATGCTAAGTTACGCCTTTTGTTAAGAAAGACTGCATACACGTACTCTCTAGCGCGTTCCTTTTTGGAAGGCCATCGACTGGAATACTCGAATTAAGAACATTTTATCATAACTGGTTTGTTTCACGATATTTTTCTTATTCTCAAATGCGAAAACAGCCAATCAGCGAACTGGAAATTCATCCCTATGTCTTTGAATTTCTCCTTTTCCCTGTGGGTGTCTAAATTACCCCTAAATTAGGCCCGTAGCTTTTGCCAATTTTTTTATTTAAAGTATCTGTGACAGTGTGTTTTCCAGTGAAAAACCATACGGTGGAATCGGTTTATATGTATATACTTTATAAACTGAAATGATTACAGAGTGATTAACCTCTCGATTTTAATTATTACTTAGTGATGTTTCAAACTGACTTCCTTTGAAATGTTTCAGAACTCGAATTGGCTGTCACAGACACTTTAAGTTTATTCCTTGAATATTAAATCTACCCCTATAACCTCATTAAAATGCAATTAAAATATTAGAAATATAATTTTTCTCATCAAAAGACGCGATACTCTTACGTCGACGTTTAATTAAAATGAGCATGCACTGAAAAGTGCGCAATTTTGAGCTAGCGTTTTAACAATATGCACGATTCTAACTGCACGATTTTTCTACGTGATGACGGGTTTGTATTCCCCAAAGGGAATTAACGTAACCATTGAAGGAATTCAAACACGAAATTAAGCACGATTCTATAAATGGTTATGAAATAATATTGCTAACTTTAGTTTTCATGCGGAGATTGTGTATCGTCCAAATTTTTGTATCTATTATCTAGTTAGGATGCAGTAAATTAAGCTTAGAATATGGTTAGCTTAAATTCGTCTGCTTAGGAATGGATGTGAGTAAAGCCGTCTGCTTAGGAATTGTTTTGTAGTAAAATCGTCTCCTTGGGAAATGTTTTGAGCACGGTTTCATTAAAATCGTATGATTTGAAAATGTTTGGAACACGTTTTGAGTAATATCGTTTGCTTAGGAATTTTTTTCGTGTAAAATCGTCTGCTTAGGATTCCTTTTCGTGTAAAATCGTCTGCTTAGGATTCCTTTTCGTATAAAATCGTCTGCTTAGGATTCCTTTTCGTATAAAATCGTCTGCTTAGGATTCCTTTTCGTAGGAAACATTTTACGTATAATACTTACAAAAAAAAAATACTAAAGTTTTCAAAAGGCGTTGAGTATTAAAGTATATTTTACATTTAAATAAATATGTTTTCGCTTTTTCGCAGGTTATATGCATTTTAAATATTTTCATATCCGAAAGTATACATTGTTACATAAACGCGAGTTCTTCGTTAATATTAAGGGATCTAATAATATTAATGTAAAATTCGACTGAATGGGTTCATCCATGTGTATTTACAACTTATACGAAGCGTGTTAGCGACGCTCCTGGGAAGTTCGTATAAATGTACGTATGTATGTATACTACTGGGGCCTAGAAAAGTTTGCTGATTTAATGGGAAAGTGGTTGGTTCTCGAAACTAAGATTAAGATAAAAGGATATTCTGCCAAAAACCATTAGGACTTTGAGCAAACTTTGGCATTGAATGAAACTGGGAGCTATATACTAGTGAAGCGAAAAATATTCCAAGGGATCGAACACTTCCATCTTTCTTTTCTGAAATTATCTAATCTTTCTTGATTTTTTTATAAAAATTCGATATATTTTGTTTACGTATATAAAGAAACTGGAAATTTTTTAAATTCCTCGTGTTATGCAAAATTCAAGGAATTTTCTCTCAAGTTATGCAAAATTTCAGGAATTTCTCTGAAATAATGCCAATTTTAGGGAATTTCTCTCAAATATTCAAATAAAATTCAGATTTTTCTCAAATAATGCAAAATTTAAGGAATTTGTCTCAAATTATTCGTAAAGAATGAAGATTTCTCTCTAAATCTTAGATGAATATGCAAAATTTCAAAATGTTCAGAACAATTCGAGAATTTTTCTTTACATATTGCAATATCATGGAAATTTCTTTGAAAATCCTGAAGGTATATCTTGACAAAAATACTGCTACAATTCGAAAATTTTGTACTGAAAACTGCCAAGTGTTCTATCCCTTTGTAAAATAACAGCGCGTGATCCGGTTTAGGAGCGCGAGGACATACAATGGAAAATTATTCAGCTTGCTGTAGAAATTATGGTTTGGGAAAAGGAATAAGAACACTAAGAAGCGGGGGGAATCGTACATAACACGCGCAAAGGCCTAGCGACCCTTTCGTGACGCGATGCATTAACTATATCTTATGATAGAAACGCATTACCAAAGAGCTGGAGCGCTGTTGTATATAGCCTAACTCACCTTCCTTCGTTTTCCCAACGTTGTTTGAAAATCGTCCAAAAACTTGCCGGAATTTTCAGTCTAATGTTTGTAAATCGGGAATATGAAGTAAATATACCCCAAAAGAAGTACCCCCAATTCTTTTTAAACATTAATCTTATTCGCGTGTGCAACGAAGAAAAGTTTACTTAAGTTTTATGTACATACATGAACTCTGTTTGAAAAAAATATGCATTATAAAAATTACTCGATTTAAAAAGTACACAACGAAATCATGAAGAAAACAACACAGTTATGACGTTGTTATGTTGCTATAGTTATATTTAAGTCATCGCACATGCAGTCTCTATGGAGACTTAAGACTTATGTCCATGATGGAGCAAATAGCATGCATTCGCAAAAATAAGTCAATTTTATTTTTTCATACATTTTAGATTTTCAATAGGGCAACATGTTCAAGTAGAGGGTGCTAACAGCGTAAATCTTGCAACGTCATACCCTTCCATCTCTCCCCTACCCCCATTTGAATGGAAAAAATATTCCACGTACACCAGAAAAAAGGTGCTGCATGCATGACGTCAAACCACCTTATACACCTTGGCCAACTGTAATCTAAAACTATATTTCTGAACCTTAGACTACAGTCAAAATTAAACACTACTAACTATCCCTTTAAAGCGCAACAACCTTTACCAAAACAGTGTTTGCACAAACAACTACCGTGGAAAATAACCCTTTATGTTTAATTTAAGTAATAAAGTTTGCTTAGCAATTTTAGGAATATTTTAGCGTGCGTAACGACAATTTAAAATGAATATTCGTGAAACGAAATATGTAGTTATGATCGATGTTTGTTTATATACGTCATGTGATGTGAAAAACCTCCTCCTCCCGCATTTTTGCCAAGACTAATTAAACAGGATCGTTAATTTCAAAGAATATAGCGGAGGAGCAAAAATAAAAGCTATTCTTTGTTTATTTTGGCTACCGTAAACCTCGGCGTAAATGGATTTTGGAAAAGTACATTATTTTTACTAATTGTGGTTAGAACGCTTAGAGACCCAAAGAGGTTGGGAAGTTTAAGGTAGGATTATATCGCTGCTGGAGTAAGTGTGTGTGAGTTGGAAGAGGGGGGGGGTTAGAAGAAGGGAATGATTAATTATCTTATAATACAACCGTAGGCTCCACCCCCGTATATCCAAAATTGCTCTCCAAGGCTTAACTGATACGAATGAGATCAAATGAATCTTTAAAGAGAAGCTGAAAAAGATTTGGAAATTACGATTATAGTTTTAAAGCTTACTACAAATTAATATGGCGGTTTTTGTAGAGTGGCGTAGAGTATGTGTTTGAAAAATCGCGCCAAAACTAGCCATAGCGACATCTGGTGGCTCTATTTACGCGGGAAAACGCGACGTTTCAAAAGGCTCTTTAATGGAAGCTTTGTGTAGTAAGCTTTAAATCTACCCACTCAAGATAAACACTAGCGTATACAAATATAGACCAAAATAGGCCAGTTTTCTATGTAATCATCAATAATATCAAGTAATAATGTCATTTTACTGAGTTTAATACTTGTTTTACGTATTTCACCGTCACTTCAATACCTATATATATATATATATATAGCCTGAATTTTATCGAATGCATTATGCATATAATACTTTATTAAAAAAGAAAAAAAAAGACCTTGCCATGCAGTCCAGTGCCCGAGCCTTGATTCTAAATTTAGCAACCCTGGCATACCCTTATACAGATCCACACCCATGCAAAACCATGGAGTGAGGCTCGCACGAGGCCCCAATTTGGCAATTTACTTTTGATCGCCCCCCCTCCCCCCTGCTAAATCATTCACTAGCCAGAGGTCAAGATAGGCTCTTCGCGGCGCTTGGACACTTGCAAAATCCAATCACGGGTAATCGTGGCGTCGTGGGAAAACTTCAAAAAGAGGAAGGGGGGGGGCTCTCCGTCACGTCACGAAACTATAGATATCGGAAATAATTCAGTTCGTGAATGTGTTGGTTTTTAAATTTTAATTATTTCTTCAAGAGATAATGGCCGGGAAATTCTTTAACTTTTTAAGCGAGTTATCGCAAGTGATAACTGTCGATTAAAGGGTTAGTGACAACCTCGCATGTTCTATGAGAGCGCGAGACCTAAATAGACCCAACCAACAAATCTTTTGTGTTTTTCTAACGGCTCAGGTCTCGAGCTCGGGGTTTGAGGTGAGAAAGGGATGACCCGATTGGCTTGATTTTGCCAGCATGCGCAGAAGCTGTTTTACCCCAAGAGTCAGACTCTAAACGAATCAGAAAAATAAGAGTTTATTTTCATCGCTCAGCGACAGATGGTACTACAGTCAACTTTGTTAGTCACGTGATCCTATCCCTTGGATGGAGACGAGACCAAGCCAACTTGTTTATTTGTTGGTTGGGTCTATAGGGTGTCATCAAACCTTTAACAATAAACTGCAATGATTTCGCGATTTCAGTTTTCAATTAACAAATCGAACTTATTGGGCTTAGCTTTAAAATTTTCATAACTAAAACTATATACCGAAACGTTATGGTATTATCGAAATTAAACTAGACTATCTCTTAAGCATAAATGTTTAAATACCGTATACCAAAATTCTAAAGCACTATCCCTTTAAATATGTTTAAATGTTCTAGATGAAAGTAGGATTATAGGTATGCGTGTATGGTAGACTATTTTAACCGCGCTTTATATAATCTTTTTAGAGAAAAATTTCGTGGTGTCGTGTGAAACACTTAACAGAAGAAGAAGAAGATAAATTCGCTTTGATTAATGAAGGTTTCGTGCCGCGTCAAGGATTTAATTTATCATGTTTTAAGCGATATGGACCGCGTAACCTTATGATGAATTTAAATTTAATTTTACTTAAATTATTATTGAAATAAATCATATTTCCCTATACAAAATTATTAAGGAAAATACCTTAATAAAATATAATATTAAAATTTAAAGAAAACATCAAAGACGGCGAATTAATTAAGAAAAAAAAGGATATTAATTAGTTAAAATTACTTAGAATTATCATAATGAATAAATTCCCAATTTAAAATTAAATTAAGAAATGATTTTAATAACTCCTGAACCAATTAAAAAAATTATTACCACAAAATGTTCATTATATAGAATTGTATTAATTGCAATTAGATTAAAAGAAACTTTAATGCGGTTGGTTAATTTAATTAGTGGAGATAATCGCGCGCGTATCGAATCTCGTGTTTTTTCTTTCTTTAATTATTTGAAGGTTTAAAATCTTTTTAGACCTAAAAAAACCTATTTTTTTAGGCCTTTTTCTCCAAAAAAGGAAATTATCTAAGAATATGAAGTATGAAAAAACTTTGCCGCAGATCGTCTTAAGGGTGTGGTTTTGAAAAGGTTGGACAACTACTTATTACCGAGAAGAGAAAACTCCCGTGATTTTTATAAACCCCAAGGAAACGAAAAAAAAAAAAAAAAAAGAAATTCGCTTCAAGACAAAATTTCCTCGGTGGTTGGAGCTTTGGAAAAATTGCATGGGTAAGAGTGTACATACATATATATATAATAGTAGTATTCCAAATATTCAGCAGATGTGAAGGACCGGCAGCGGTTTCTCTGCATTCTGATTGGACCATTTTTTTTTATACATATATGACGGCTTCAATATATTCAGCGCATGTATATGCTTCGCTTAGCAGGATAAGCTACAGGACTATAATTAGGGTACGTAACTTTTTCTTCATACTTTAACTTGAATTTATTCATTTATTACGCGCGATTGCACAAAAGTGGGTTGGTTTTAAGGATGATCCAAGGTTTCTTCACTGTAGTTTTTTATAGCCTAAATTTTTTCCAGATATATGTATAGCAATAAAATCCTAGGGTTTTCCAGCTTAATATTTGCCTAAAGCCCCAAAAAAGGAAGATTCTAACATAATATATAGCCCGTATTCCAAAAAAACAAACAACCTTCTAGTCCAGTATTAGTCCATAGCCCCCCAAAAAATCGGTCCTTCAGATTAAATATTCAAGAAATAGCCCAAAAATTCAAGACTCCCAAGTCCCAACCGAGTTTTCATCATATTTTAATCGAAATTTTAACCCCAATATTCAGGAAATAGCCCAAAAATTCCAAAACCTCTAACCGAATAATCATATATTTTTAATCGAATTTTAAGCCCAATATTCAGGAAATAGCCCAAAAATTCCAAAACCTCTAACCGAATAATCATATATTTTTAATCGAATTTTAAGCCCAATATTCAGGAAATACCCCAAAAATTCCAAAAACCTCCAACCGAATTTTCATATATTTTTAATCGAAATTGTAAGCCCAATATTCAGGAAATAGCCCAAAAATTCCAAAAACCTCCAACCGAATTTTCATATATTTTTAATCGAATTTTAAGCCCAATATTCAGGAAATAGCCCAAAAATTCCAAAACCTCCAACCGAATAATCATATATTTTTAATCGAAATTTAAGCCCAATATTCAGGAAATAGCCCAAAAATTTAAAAACCGCCAACCGAATTTTCATATAGTTTTAGTCCAAATTTGAAGCCACCAAAGTCTTTTCCGAAAGAAGCCCAATTTGAGTATTTTTCTAGCCCAACATGGTACCTTAAACTTAATCATCCCTAAAACTGAAAAATAAGACTAGACCTAATTTATCCTATTTTGAATGAACACGAGGAAAGAGAATATTCCTGGGAAGGTTTAAGTAACTTCCTGTCCTTGCAAAATAAGTAAGCCCTTTCTCCCCCCCCCCGTACCCCGGGTTGGGACGAGCATCTATTAAACCGCACACGCTATCCGATATGTTATGTACGGTGCATACCGCCTTTTATCGGAATATAATAGCCCTACAGGGCTTACTTACTTATTTCGACATGCGTGTGCATTTTTCTTTCGCCGCGATGCCTTTTTTTTAACGTAATCTTGTCGACATGAACTTTACTTCCAAGGTTCATTTCAGGTGCTATACGATATATCATCGTGGGAAATTTCTTGACTAGAAAAATATGGAAGCGGAGCTAGTACTATTTTTTTAATTTCTTAGGTAACATTGCGCCCAACTAAGGTTCCTTTCGAGAGGCTAGTCACTCAGTGTTATCTGCCCTACGTGTAACCGGTAGTGATTAGCACCTCGGCGAAAATAAGTAATTGCGCTGTTCATTTTTAGGTATTTAAAATTATTTCAAATTAAATTTCGATTTAGGTAATATTTTCTAAATTTATTAATGTAATCAATTTTAATGAAGATAATTAATCTATTTTTACCTTTATATATATATTAATCTATTTTTACCTTTATATATATATTAATCTATTTACATATTCGATATTTACATATTAAATTCAAAAATGCAAAGCACGACTTTCAAATTAAGTTTCAAATGCCCCCTAAATTTAGTCTGGATGATAATGCAGTTGAAACGTTACGAAAGGAAGGTTTTTACATTTCTAGCCGCCATTTTTAAAGATGGTCGCTGATTTAATATATTTTTATTAGCGAATACCTACTACTTAATTAAAAGACTTGATCTCCCTCCAAATTTTCAGCTTCCTATGTAAACTGAACATTGAAATGGAGGTTATCAGCAATTTTATGGATGTATTTATTTTTAATTGTTCATTACAGATGAGTTTCATAAGGCCAACCATTGTATTGACACGTGAAATTCAAAAAAAAAAAAAAAAATCATCAAAATCTTAAATCTATCATGATAAAAAGAGGATATTCTTATTTCTACAAAAGGTAATGCTCCCTTTAAATACCATGGTCATAAATATATTCCGATTTGTTTCTGATGTAAAAACGCTTATGCTAAACATTAATAGGCATATAAACCGTATAATTAATTTATTTTTAAAAAATAGGCATTTATTTTATGTAGAAGTTCCATTTTGGTATTTGTAATACGAGCTATAGAGGCCTGAGAAATTTGCTCCTTAAAATATAAAGGTGCGTTTTCAAAGGCGCGTGTTGAGGGTAAAAATCGAGCGGGTGCGAGAAAAAACTAAAAATTCTCGCACCCGCTCCGCGAGCAACCGTTTTCATTAAAGCGATATTTTTTGCGGGTGCGAGTAAAAACCGCGAGCGGGGAAAAAAATCGCTACCCGCTCCGATCAGATTCAATTAGATATTCTCGCTAAGCGTTTTTCTTTCTCGCTTAATGTTTGTGATGTCATATTTTTCGTAGCCAATGGGAGCGTCGAAAACTTTGGCGCGTGTTTTAAGTGCAGCGCGAGACTTAAAAAGTCTACGTTTTAAGCCTAATTATTCCGAGTTTTAAAAGTGAATATAAAAATGGGTAAACAATTCTTAATAAACGAAAATATATGACTAATTCGAGCTGAGAATAAAAGAGTTTTAGATGAAAAGAAAGAAAAATTGGTAATTTAGTTGGAAAAAGAGACATTAGGCCTATATGGAGCTTATCGCCACACAGATTTAAAGAGAATAAATGGATGGATGTAGCGACGAAAATGGATGAATAGTACGTTTTTTTGTGATATAGGTAGGTGTTTTTCTTCAGCTTAAATGTTTATTATTTAGAAAATGAATGTAAAACATTTACTGAAAAATTAGGCTTAACGATCTCTCTATGCACGTTTATCGCGCACATGAAAACGGTTGACAAAAAAGTATCGCTAGCGCAAGCGATAGCGAGAAAAAAGAAAATTTCTTGGCGAGAAAAAAAAATCGCGCGGTCCGCTTCTCGCTAAAAAATACCCTCAACACGCGCCTTTGAAAACGCACCTTTATAGCGAGTGAGAGAAAATTGTAATTATAGGTTGAACGCTTCCTTTTTTCGTTTCAAAAAGAAAAAAAAAAATAGAAACCTAGGCCTATACATAATTATATCAAACTTTATATATAGAGAAAGAACTTGATTCTGATTGGTCCATTCCACACTCAAGGACGATCGTAATTATATCGCAATTATCCTATATTTTGCATGAATTATTTCTTAATTCCCGAGTCGGTTTTAAATTCCTTTTTTTAAAAAAACATATTTTTTGGGTGTCTAGAATAGCTGTAGGCCCTGGAAATTAAGTGGGCAACGGTGTCTATGCCTATATTTAACCTTACATTGTATTGAAGTATAATTCCATGAATTTTTGTTGTGCGTTGATGAAGAATTAACGAAGGAAGTCCGTCGTATATAATTAATAATATTTAGATTTATAATTAAAAATATATTTATAATAATAAAGTTATTTTTTTTTTCAAAGAGACCTTTAATTAGGTTTAATGCGTTTTATATTTTAAAATTAATATTGCTATTTCATTTATTATTAAAAAAAAACTATTTTTAACGCGAAATAATATTTTTCTACGATCAGAATCTGTTCAACTTAATTTTTAAGTTTTTATTGTATAAAGTGGTCATTGCCTAATTAGTTTAATTCATACGTTATTGGTAATTATCCCTGCATTTGAGTTTTACGCATCGATACTTAATCATCCTTGATTTCTACAATTTATTATTTGTGCAGCGGACAGCGATGGGATTTAGCGCGGTAGGTCCCGGGTTGAAACCCTGGTAACTTCGTTAGAGGTAAGCGTAGAAATGAACTTAAATTAAACGTTTTACCATTAATTTTCTTTTTCCGATTCATTTTTTTTAGTATTTCAAAATGTAAATATGGCAGACGACAATATCGTAACGTTTTTCTTTATTTCAACAGAATGTAAACAATGTTAAGTCTATTTTATTTAGTAAAATTATCATTCGTGATTGTTATCAGCGCCGACGAGGCGCTAGATGTCTGCCTTTCTTCTATCTTTGAAACGGGTAAAGGCGTAGAAGCAATTCAAGACACGCACTATGTACTTTTCTCTCTCCGCAATTGTTGCCAAGTCCGGGCTCAAGGACCCAATAAAGGGGACGAGCCGCTATGTTATTACGCCAGCCACTCGAGTGTAACTCGAAACTGCAACGCCGTAACGGACTGAAGCCGATTTCCACAGACCTATAGCACTTGAGGCTTGGAAAATCAGACTCGTTCCAAGTCCTCATTGGATGAAAACCTCGTGGGTGAAGACGCTTGCGCGGTTCGAGTTCGAAACCGGGGAGGTAACCTAACGTGGGATTTTTTTTATTCCAGAAGTGGGTTAAGGCGCCATCTATCAGGGAAATCGTAAAATATAAAAGCAATACGAAAAAACGCCGCTGTCAAAGTATGGCGATAATATCCATGGAGCGTTTTTCAAAATAAGACCAAACATTGTTAAGAAATACCGATTGCGTTACAAATATCAGACGATTTACGTAGTGATTCTTGTTAATTTTTCCAAGTGCGTTTAATCCATTTTCCAAGTGCTTTTAATCCATTTTCAAGTCTAGCGTTCATTTTCGAAGTAGTACACGGACCATTTTCCAAATAAATAATGTCGAACGGTTTTTGAAGATTTTTACCTCTCCGAGTGACTATGACGTCACGGAGAGCTTTAATCGTTTAAGATTTCCCTGTGTATCCTCAAAATTCTAATGAGGACCTAATATCTATCATTTTAGTGTGTATTTAATTTTCGGCTCACTCTGAACCGTTAACACCTCTTGTAAGAGCACACGAAACAAGGTCAATTCTGGTTTAAATCTAGGGTATGTTATTTCATAGACCCAATAGCTTCAACACTTATAGAGAGCTGAAGTATTAAAATCCACATTATGTAGTGAAGTTAAAAGTTGTGTTTACACTATATATAAATGTATTAAAGCTGAATTAAAAAGTAAACACCAAATTTGAAATGTTAATATAAAAGATGTTCTTGGAATATTGAGATGAAACAGAGCTTTATACCTACACAACTACTAAAAGAATCGTAATGCCGAAAAATATTTAAAATATTTCCATTTTATATTCTGCAAAAAGGAAATGTTATCGTTTTGTAAGAGATCTTATCATCCTACTCGCTTATTATTAACTTTGATATGCGTGTAGTGTTTCGATTGGGATGCAATCTTCATTACTCGTTCTATATAAACTCTCACTTGTGTCATTACATAGAAGGAAGTTTATCTTTAATAATTAATTAAATGAACTGATATTAATTATTTGAATCGTCAGTATTTTACGTTAATTATAGTTAAGTCGGTTTAAGAAACTTAATTCCTAAAATAATGTTAAACATAGCTATCTTTAACGTTATACCTCTAGGGAACACCTATATCAGAACTTTTGTAAATTTAGGGTATATAAAGCGATTGATTCACATTAAGTGGTAAGAAAATGCGCAATTGCGTGAACCTTTGGTGGCGATCCCACCTTAGGGAGGCTAGACGTTTCTCGTAACCCTAGCCGCTCGCCGCGTACATCTTAAGCCTAACGACGATGATGGAGTAGAAGCCAATGTTACAGATTGGTGTCTATGTGGTATAGACGAAAGACCAGTAGATGGTGGTGTTAGAAGCCAATGTTTCAGATTGGTGTCTATGTGGTAAAGACGGAAGACCAGGAGATGGTGGTTGTTAGAAGCCAATAAGGATAGATTGTGTGTGGGATACACGAAAGACTAGCGCGTGGTGTTGTTATTAGAAGCCAATAAATACTGAGGGTGTTGAGTGAAAGAACCGGCGGTTAGTCAGCAGATGAAGGCGTAACGACTAGTCAATGATTGGCGTTAAAAAGATAGATAAAGCTTTTCGGAATTTCTGTGTACTGCGAAGGCGGTCCGGAAATTGCGAACACGTTTGCTCCGACTTGCCAACTGCGAACGCGGTGACAGTCAGACACACACACAGACACGTCCAGTGTAAAACCTCTCCGTGACGTCATCGTCACTCGGAGAGGTAAAAATGTCTGAGATGGGTAGTGCCATCTCTTAATCTAAGCGGAAGACAGAATTTGAGGAAAGTTTAAGATTAGAATGATTATCGGTTAGAGTATGGCTTATGTGGCTCAGTCGGTAAAACGGTTGAGTCGTGGAGTACAGAGGGTTGCATGTTCGAGTTCCGTTGAGGGGAGAATATTAATAAATTATCTGAGATGGGTAGTGCCATTTCTTAATCCAAACCGAAGACAGAATTTGAGGAAAGTCTAAGTTTAGAATGATTTCCATATTATTACCCCCTGCTGTTTCCATACTGTTACACCCTGCTGGGACCCCCTGCTGTTTCCATACTATTACCCACTGCTGGGACCCCCTGCTATTTCCATACTGTTACCCCCGGCTGGGAAGCCCTGCTGGCACCCCCTGCTGTTACCCCCTGCTGTGATCCCTGCTGTTTCCATACTATTACCCCCTGCTGTGACCCCCTGCTGTTTCCATACTATTACCCCCTGCTGTTTCCATACTGTTACCACCTGCTGTTTCCATACTGTTACCCCCTGCCGTTACCCCCTGCTGTGACCCCCTGCTGTTACCCCCTGCTGTGACCCCCTGCTGTTTCCATACTATTACCCCCTGCTGGGACCCCCTGCTATTTCCATACTGTTACCCCCTGCTGTGACCCCCTGCCGTTACCCCCTGCTGTGACCCCCTGCTGTGACTCCCTGCCGTGACCCCCTGCTGTGACCCCCTGCTGTTTCCATACTATTACCCCCTGCTGGGACCCCCTGCTATTTCCATACTGTTAACCCCTGCTGGGAACCCCTGCTGTCACCCCCTGCTGTTTCCATACTGTTACCCCCTGCTGTGACCCCCTGCTGTTACCCCTTGATGTGACCCCCTGCCGTGACCCCCTGCTGTGACCCCCTGCCTTGACCCCCTGCTGTGACCCCTGCTGTTACCCCCTGCTGTGACCCCTGCTGTTACCCCCTGCTGTGACCCCCTGCTGTTACCCCCTGCTGGGACCCCCTGCTGTTTCCATACTGTTACCCGCTGCTGTCACCCCCTGCTGTTACTCCCTGCTGTGACCCCCTGCTGTTACCCCCTGCTGTGACCCCCTGCTGTTTCCATACTGTTACCCCCTGCTGTGACCCCCTGCTGTTACTCCCTGCTGTGACCCCCTGCTGTGACCCCCTGCCTTGACCCCCTGCTGTGACCCCCTGCTGTTACCCCCTGCTGGGACCCCCTGCTGTTTCCATACTGTTACCCCCTGCTGTGACCCCCTGCTGTTACTCCCTGCTGTGACCCCCTGCTGTTACCCCCTGCTGTGACCCCCTGCTGTTTCCATACTGTTACCCCCTGCTGTGACCCCCTGCTGTTACTCCCTGCTGTGACTCCCTGCTGTGACCCCCTGCTGTTTCCATACTGTTACCCGCTGCTGTGACCCCCTGCTGTTTCCATACTGTTACCCCCTGCTGGGACCCCCTGCTGTTTCCATACTGTTACCCCCTGCTGTGACCCCCTGCTGTTTCCATACTGTTGCCCCCTGCTGTGACCCCCTGCTGTTTCCATACTGTTACCCCCTGCTGTTTCCATACTGTTGCCCCCTGCTGTGACCCCCTGCTGTTTCCATACTGTTGCCCCCTGCTGTTACCCCCTGCTGTGACCCCCTGCTGGGACCCCCTGCTGTGACCCCCTGCTGTTTCCATACTGTTACCCCCTGCTGGGACCCCCTGCTGTTTCCAGGGGTTCCCAGCAGGGGGTAACAGTATGGAAACAGCAGGGGGTCACAGCAGGGGGTAACAGTATGGAAACAGCAGGGGGTCCCAGCAGGGGGTCACAGCAGGGGGTAACAGTCTGGAAACAGCAGGGGGTCCCAGCAGGGGGTAACGGCAGGGGGTCACAGCAGGGGGTAATAGTATGGAAACAGCAGGGGGTCACAGCAGGAGGTAACAGCAGGGGTTCCCAGCAGGGGGTAACGGCAGGGGGTCACAGCAGGGGGTAATAGTATGGAAACAGCAGGGGGGTCACAGCAGGGGGTAATAGTATGGAAACAGCAGGGGGCACAGCAGGGGGTAAGAGCAGGGAAACAGCAGGGGGTCCCAGCAGGGGGTAATAGTATGGAAACAGCAGGGGGTCACAGCAGGGGGTAATAGTATGGAAACAGCAGGGGGTCACGGCAGGGGGTAACAGTATGGAAACAGCAGGGGGTCCCAGCAGGGGGTAATAGTATGGAAACAGCAGGGGTCACGGCAGGGGGTCACAGCAGGGGGTTACAGTATGGAAACAGCCGGGGGTCCCAGCAGGGGGTAATAGTATGGAAACAGCAGGGGGTAACAGTATGGAAACAGTAGGGGGTTCCAGCAGGAGGTACCAGTATGGAAACAGCAGGGGGTAATAGTATGGAAACAGCAGGGGGTAATAGTATGGAAACAGCAGGGGGTAATAGTATGGAAACAGCAGGGGGTAATAGTATGGAAACAGCAGGGGGTCACAGCAGGGGGTAACGTCAGGGGGTAACAGTATGGAAACAGCAGGGGGTCACAGCAGGGGGTAATAGCATGGAAACAGCAGGGGGTAACAGTATGGAAACAGTAGGGGGTCCCAGCAGGGGGTAACAGTATGGAAACAGCAGGGGTAACAGTATGGAAACAGCAGGGGTCACAGCAGGGGGTCCCAGCAGGGGTAACAGCAGGGGTTCCCAGCAGGGGGTAACAGTATGGAAACAGCAGGGGGTCCATACACTGCCTTCCGTTCGGATTACGAGATGGCACTACCCATCTCAGACATATTACAACTGACTCTCCCCCTCAACGGGACTCGAACGTACAACCTCTCGCTCCGTGTTACAGCCGTCTTACCGACTGAGCCACGGATCCCACACACTCTCACACGCTCATCTAAGTCTTCCATACTCACTGCCTTCCGTTCGGATTACGAGATGGCACTACCCATCGAACATGCCAGCCTCTGTACTCCATGACTCAACCGTTTTACCGACTGAGCCACAGAAGCCATACTCTAAACGATAATCATTCTAAACTTAGACTTTCCTCAAATTCTGTCTTCCGTTTGGATTAAGAGATGGCACTACCCATCTCAGACAATTTATTAATATCCTCCCCCTCAACGGGACTCGAACATGCCAGCCTCTGTACTCCACGACTCAACCGTTTTAACGACTGAGCCACAGAAGCCATATTCTAACCGATAATCATTCTAAACTTTAGACTTTCCTCAAATTCTAACCGACAGAGCCCTATACTAACTATTACCATTAACCTCAATAAGTTTTGATGGAAAGGAGAAATCGGGTAACACCGCGGAGGAAAACTCCTTTAAGAAGTGGGGAGAGAACTTGCAAACTCCACGCAAAAGGGTTTGTTCCCAGGTTTTTCACCCGGTGCCACAGTCCGGGATCGAACCCGGGACCCTCTTGCTGCGATGCGAAAGTGCTAACCACTTCACCACCCCACCCTATTGTTAGGGTTTAGGCCGTACTTTCAATAAGGATCATAACTGTGTTTTAAGAGCATTTATTTAGTCAACTAGTAACATCGTCCGTCAAATACTCGCGTACATTAATTGTTCTCCCGTATTTATATACGGGTAGATAAAAAGTGAATAGGCTTACATGATAACCAAATATAATGCTTTGGCCTACTGTTGATAAAATATAATTTGGTCTACTGTTGATAAAATATAATTTGGTCTACTGTTGATAAAATATAATTTGGTCTACTGTTGATAAAATATAATTTGGTCTACTGTTGATAAAATATAATTTGGTCTACTGTTGATAAAATATAATTTGGTCTACTGTTGATAAAATATAATTTGGTCTACTGTTGATAAAATATAATTTGGTCTACTGTTGATAAAATATAATTTGGTCTACTGTTGATAAAATATAATTTGGTCTACTGTTGATAAAATATAATTTGGTCTACTGTTGATAAAATATAATTTGGTCTACTGTTGATAAAATATAATTTGGTCTACTGTTGATAAAATATAATTTGGTCTACTGTTGATAAAATATAATTTGGTCTACTGTTGATAAAATATAATTTGGTCTACTGTTGATAAAATATAATTTGGTCTACTGTTGATAAAATATAATTTGGTCTACTGTTGATAAAATATAATTTGGTCTACTGTTGATAAAATATAATTTGGTCTACTGTTGATAAAATATAATTTGGTCTACTGTTGATAAAATATAATTTGGTCTACTGTTGATAAAATATAATTTGGTCTACTGTTGATAAAATATAATTTGGTCTACTGTTGATAAAATATAATTTGGTCTACTGTTGATAAAATATAATTTGGTCTACTGTTAATAAAATATAATTTGGTCTACTGTTGATAAAATATAATTTGGTCTACTGTTGATAAAATATAATTTGGTCTACTGTTGATAAAATATAATTTGGTCTACTGTTGATAAAATATAATTTGGTCTACTGTTGATAAAATATAATTTGGTCTACTGTTGATAAAATATAATTTGGTCTACAAAACACAACACCTATATAAACTTATGAGCTACAATATAAACACATAAACTTACAATATAAACACATAAACTTACAATATAAACACATAAACTTACAATATAAACACAAACTTACATTATAAACGCATAAACGTACATTATAAACGCATAAACTTACAATATAAACGCATAAACTTACAATATAAACGCATAAACTTACAATATAAACGCATAAACTGACAATATAAACGCATAAACTACAATATAAACGCATAAAATACAATATAGACACATAAGCTACAATATAAACACATAAGCTACAATACTGTTACCCCCTGCCGTTACCCCCTGCTGTGACCCCCTGCTGTTACCCCCTGCTGTGACCCCCTGCTGTTTCCATACTATTACCCCCTGCTGGGACCCCCTGCTATTTCCATACTGTTACCCCCTGCTGTGACCCCCTGCCGTTACCCCCTGCTGTGACCCCCTGCTGTGACTCCCTGCCGTGACCCCCTGCTGTGACCCCCTGCTGTTTCCATACTATTACCCCCTGCTGGGACCCCCTGCTATTTCCATACTGTTAACCCCTGCTGGGAACCCCTGCTGTCACCCCCTGCTGTTTCCATACTGTTACCCCCTGCTGTGACCCCCTGCTGTTACCCCTTGATGTGACCCCCTGCCGTGACCCCCTGCTGTGACCCCCTGCCTTGACCCCCTGCTGTGACCCCTGCTGTTACCCCCTGCTGTGACCCCTGCTGTTACCCCCTGCTGTGACCCCCTGCTGTTACCCCCTGCTGGGACCCCCTGCTGTTTCCATACTGTTACCCGCTGCTGTCACCCCCTGCTGTTACTCCCTGCTGTGACCCCCTGCTGTTACCCCCTGCTGTGACCCCCTGCTGTTTCCATACTGTTACCCCCTGCTGTGACCCCCTGCTGTTACTCCCTGCTGTGACCCCCTGCTGTGACCCCCTGCCTTGACCCCCTGCTGTGACCCCCTGCTGTTACCCCCTGCTGGGACCCCCTGCTGTTTCCATACTGTTACCCCCTGCTGTGACCCCCTGCTGTTACTCCCTGCTGTGACCCCCTGCTGTTACCCCCTGCTGTGACCCCCTGCTGTTTCCATACTGTTACCCCCTGCTGTGACCCCCTGCTGTTACTCCCTGCTGTGACTCCCTGCTGTGACCCCCTGCTGTTTCCATACTGTTACCCGCTGCTGTGACCCCCTGCTGTTTCCATACTGTTACCCCCTGCTGGGACCCCCTGCTGTTTCCATACTGTTACCCCCTGCTGTGACCCCCTGCTGTTTCCATACTGTTGCCCCCTGCTGTGACCCCCTGCTGTTTCCATACTGTTACCCCCTGCTGTTTCCATACTGTTGCCCCCTGCTGTGACCCCCTGCTGTTTCCATACTGTTGCCCCCTGCTGTTACCCCCTGCTGTGACCCCCTGCTGGGACCCCCTGCTGTGACCCCCTGCTGTTTCCATACTGTTACCCCCTGCTGGGACCCCCTGCTGTTTCCAGGGGTTCCCAGCAGGGGGTAACAGTATGGAAACAGCAGGGGGTCACAGCAGGGGGTAACAGTATGGAAACAGCAGGGGGTCCCAGCAGGGGGTCACAGCAGGGGGTAACAGTCTGGAAACAGCAGGGGGTCCCAGCAGGGGGTAACGGCAGGGGGTCACAGCAGGGGGTAATAGTATGGAAACAGCAGGGGGTCACAGCAGGAGGTAACAGCAGGGGTTCCCAGCAGGGGGTAACGGCAGGGGGTCACAGCAGGGGGTAATAGTATGGAAACAGCAGGGGGGTCACAGCAGGGGGTAATAGTATGGAAACAGCAGGGGGCACAGCAGGGGGTAAGAGCAGGGAAACAGCAGGGGGTCCCAGCAGGGGGTAATAGTATGGAAACAGCAGGGGGTCACAGCAGGGGGTAATAGTATGGAAACAGCAGGGGGTCACGGCAGGGGGTAACAGTATGGAAACAGCAGGGGGTCCCAGCAGGGGGTAATAGTATGGAAACAGCAGGGGTCACGGCAGGGGGTCACAGCAGGGGGTTACAGTATGGAAACAGCCGGGGGTCCCAGCAGGGGGTAATAGTATGGAAACAGCAGGGGGTAACAGTATGGAAACAGTAGGGGGTTCCAGCAGGAGGTACCAGTATGGAAACAGCAGGGGGTAATAGTATGGAAACAGCAGGGGGTAATAGTATGGAAACAGCAGGGGGTAATAGTATGGAAACAGCAGGGGGTAATAGTATGGAAACAGCAGGGGGTCACAGCAGGGGGTAACGTCAGGGGGTAACAGTATGGAAACAGCAGGGGGTCACAGCAGGGGGTAATAGCATGGAAACAGCAGGGGGTAACAGTATGGAAACAGTAGGGGGTCCCAGCAGGGGGTAACAGTATGGAAACAGCAGGGGTAACAGTATGGAAACAGCAGGGGTCACAGCAGGGGGTCCCAGCAGGGGTAACAGCAGGGGTTCCCAGCAGGGGGTAACAGTATGGAAACAGCAGGGGGTCCATACACTGCCTTCCGTTCGGATTACGAGATGGCACTACCCATCTCAGACATATTACAACTGACTCTCCCCCTCAACGGGACTCGAACGTACAACCTCTCGCTCCGTGTTACAGCCGTCTTACCGACTGAGCCACGGATCCCACACACTCTCACACGCTCATCTAAGTCTTCCATACTCACTGCCTTCCGTTCGGATTACGAGATGGCACTACCCATCGAACATGCCAGCCTCTGTACTCCATGACTCAACCGTTTTACCGACTGAGCCACAGAAGCCATACTCTAAACGATAATCATTCTAAACTTAGACTTTCCTCAAATTCTGTCTTCCGTTTGGATTAAGAGATGGCACTACCCATCTCAGACAATTTATTAATATCCTCCCCCTCAACGGGACTCGAACATGCCAGCCTCTGTACTCCACGACTCAACCGTTTTAACGACTGAGCCACAGAAGCCATATTCTAACCGATAATCATTCTAAACTTTAGACTTTCCTCAAATTCTAACCGACAGAGCCCTATACTAACTATTACCATTAACCTCAATAAGTTTTGATGGAAAGGAGAAATCGGGTAACACCGCGGAGGAAAACTCCTTTAAGAAGTGGGGAGAGAACTTGCAAACTCCACGCAAAAGGGTTTGTTCCCAGGTTTTTCACCCGGTGCCACAGTCCGGGATCGAACCCGGGACCCTCTTGCTGCGATGCGAAAGTGCTAACCACTTCACCACCCCACCCTATTGTTAGGGTTTAGGCCGTACTTTCAATAAGGATCATAACTGTGTTTTAAGAGCATTTATTTAGTCAACTAGTAACATCGTCCGTCAAATACTCGCGTACATTAATTGTTCTCCCGTATTTATATACGGGTAGATAAAAAGTGAATAGGCTTACATGATAACCAAATATAATGCTTTGGCCTACTGTTGATAAAATATAATTTGGTCTACTGTTGATAAAATATAATTTGGTCTACTGTTGATAAAATATAATTTGGTCTACTGTTGATAAAATATAATTTGGTCTACTGTTGATAAAATATAATTTGGTCTACTGTTGATAAAATATAATTTGGTCTACTGTTGATAAAATATAATTTGGTCTACTGTTGATAAAATATAATTTGGTCTACTGTTGATAAAATATAATTTGGTCTACTGTTGATAAAATATAATTTGGTCTACTGTTGATAAAATATAATTTGGTCTACTGTTGATAAAATATAATTTGGTCTACTGTTGATAAAATATAATTTGGTCTACTGTTGATAAAATATAATTTGGTCTACTGTTGATAAAATATAATTTGGTCTACTGTTGATAAAATATAATTTGGTCTACTGTTGATAAAATATAATTTGGTCTACTGTTGATAAAATATAATTTGGTCTACTGTTGATAAAATATAATTTGGTCTACTGTTGATAAAATATAATTTGGTCTACTGTTGATAAAATATAATTTGGTCTACTGTTGATAAAATATAATTTGGTCTACTGTTGATAAAATATAATTTGGTCTACTGTTGATAAAATATAATTTGGTCTACTGTTGATAAAATATAATTTGGTCTACTGTTGATAAAATATAATTTGGTCTACTGTTAATAAAATATAATTTGGTCTACTGTTGATAAAATATAATTTGGTCTACTGTTGATAAAATATAATTTGGTCTACTGTTGATAAAATATAATTTGGTCTACTGTTGATAAAATATAATTTGGTCTACTGTTGATAAAATATAATTTGGTCTACTGTTGATAAAATATAATTTGGTCTACAAAACACAACACCTATATAAACTTATGAGCTACAATATAAACACATAAACTTACAATATAAACACATAAACTTACAATATAAACACATAAACTTACAATATAAACACAAACTTACATTATAAACGCATAAACGTACATTATAAACGCATAAACTTACAATATAAACGCATAAACTTACAATATAAACGCATAAACTTACAATATAAACGCATAAACTGACAATATAAACGCATAAACTACAATATAAACGCATAAAATACAATATAGACACATAAGCTACAATATAAACACATAAGCTACAATATAAACACATAAACTACAATATAAACCCATAAAATTACAAAATGTACACTTAAACTTACAATATAAACACAAACTACAATATAAACACATAAACTTACAATATAAACACATAAACTTACAATATAAACAGAAACTTACAATATAAACAGAAACTTACAATATAAACAGAAACTTACAATATAAACACATAAACTTACAATATAAACACATAAACTTACAATAGAAACCCAAACTTACAATAGAAACCCAAACTTACAATAGAAACCCAAACTTACAATAGAAACACATAGACTTACAATAGAAACCCAAACTTACAATAGAAACACATAGACTTACAATAGAAACACATAGACTTACAATAGAAACACATAGACTTACAATAGAAACACATATAAGCTACAATAGAGACCGAAATTACAATTTAAACAAAAACTAAAAATAAGCTTTAATCGAAACACGTAAACTAAAAATAAACTATAATAGTAAACACGTAAACTAAAAATAAACTATAATAGTAAACACGTAAACTAAAAATAAATTATAATATAAACACAAACTGCAATAGAAACACAAAAAACAGAATGAAAATACAATTAAACAGAATGAAAACACAATAAACAGAAAATAAACACATTAAAAAAGGGATAAAAAACTAATAAAACAGAACTGTAACATAATAAAACACCTCTTTGGAATTTAGTAGAAACTAGAATTAATTATTTAATAAATCAACTGGAAAACGGATTAAAGCGACGCCTTCAACTTCATCCAAACGAATGAAATTTCTCCAAAAAATATCGTACGCCGTTGCGTTGCGGGTTGAAGTTCTACAGGGGCCCGTTTGAAATACATTCCAAGTTTTACCCCTGGAGGTTCGGCTCTCATCTATTGAAAGTAATATAATAATTACTGATATTATATAATGAAATTAATTTTGCTCGTTATTTAATAAAGCCAAATTCCTCATATCGATACACACTTCTAATTTCTACAGAGCAATTAAATTTTAATTTCTCGGCCTTTGTGGGTTCTACATAGAGTCCTTGTTTGTAGAGAGGTTGTTTATAAATGTGGAAGCAATAGTGGTCTTTCTGGAGATCACGATGAAATTTTTTTCAGTAATTAATAATTCCATAAAATAAATTAAAATAAATAATATTTAAATTGAAATAAAAATAAAAAAGCGGAGATTTTTTTGTTACCTTTTTTTTTAATTTGTTGATAGAGGTCGCTTTAGGCCTAATTTCCACTTCGGTCTATATTTCTTCAGCTTGTTGGTGATTTTCATTTCAAACAGCAAAGATCTGCAAAATATTAGGTTCTTTAAAACCAGCAACTTATTATCTTTCAATCAATCACTTTTAAAACTGCAAATGAATTTACCACAAACAACATTTGAAGTATAAAACAATATCCATAGATATCCCGTTTTCGTTTAGTCGTCTTTTGTTGTAACATGATGTGGAAAAGCATACAAAAAAAAAAAAACACTTTACTTTATTTGGCCCAAAATTCATTCTAAAATAAAATACAGAGGGAATCTGAGAGTAATTAGCCCCTCTGACTATGACCCTTAAAGAATTGACCGAAAAACATCGAGTCTTTTACAGACCAAAAAAACCTTTCATTTTGGACGTTCAGATTTACGTCAAATTTAAATGGTACAAGTTTTTCGTCGTCGGAATTAACCAAAATTCATTCTAAAATAAAATACAGAGGGAATCTGAGAGTAATTAGCCCCTCTGACTATGACCCTTAAAGAATTGACCGAAAAACATTTGAGTCTTTTTACAGACCAAAAAAACCTTTCATTTTGGACGTTCAGATTTACGTCAAATTTAAATGGTACAAGTTTTTCGTCGTCGGAATTAACCAAAAATCATGAGTTTAAACTTTATAGTATAAAAAAAAATTACAATTTTACTAAAATTTTAAATGATCAATTAAGGATTAGCAATAATAATTAAAGATTCTACGTTAAACTAAATATTTATAAAATTCACTCACTTGCCTCCCTGCGATGTTCATTAAAAATGCTTTCACTATCTGTGGACATATTTGAAAATGGGGTCCAGAAAAATAATTACTTAAAATTCCTAATTTATTTTCTAAAATTTTTAATACACTAGGCCTATATATTTTTAAATTAATTTACAAAAAACACCAAAATTAGCATAAAGAATTTTAATCATTACCTTCAAATATATTACATTAACTACATGCGTAACTTATTAAAGGGTATGGGAATTTACAATTTCATATCATATTTTAGCACGAAAGTGGTATTATATTACACTTTCAAGTCTCTACTTTCAAAATATAAAGTTTTTAATATAATTGAACCAAAGTTTCTATTTTTAAAATCCATTGGAAAATCACGAAAACTCAGTTTCGATATATAAATCATTTTGTCTTGTCAGCTTGTTCGGTTGGTTTATGACATCACTATGACGTTGAGGAAAATGCGCGGGAAACCTATACGCGCGAGCGCGAGCTATACGCGTCTCGAGCTCTGTCCATGCTTTGATAGCGGAGAGAGTGGCACCATCTCGCGTGTGTGACGTCAAAAACAAGAAAACGTTGTAGCCTTTCTTAAAAAGTGGATTTTAAATAATTCGAAATAATTTCATATGAAGCATTTTCAAATGCATATTGCCAAATAACTAGAAATCGGAGAATTAAAAGATTGATATTTTTGAATTCACAGTAATTAATTCTATCTTTAGCTATATAAATCAGAGGTTTTTCAAACGAAGCTTCTCATACCCTTTAATAGATAAGCAATGCAATTTTACCAACCAATTATTTGTTAATAAATAAAGAAAATTATAGTTATTTCTTCGTAGAGAAACATAAATCCGTTAAGATTACTTAACAACACTAACAGCTCTTAAAAACTATTACTAGTTAGTAACAATACCATTTATAACTCTCATAGTAATAAAGGGCTGGTATTTTGAAAACTATAGTTATTTTTAAATAAAATCAATTATTTGTTAATAAATAAAGAAAAATGTAGTTAATTCTTTGTAGAGAAACATAAATCCGTTTAGATTATTTAACGCTACTAACAGCTCTTACTATTACTAGTTAGTAACAATACCATTTATAACTCTCATAGTAATAAAGGGCTTTTTTTTGAAAACTATAGTTATTTTTAAATAAAATCAATTATTACTTAATAAATAAAGAAAAATGTCGTTAATTCTTTGTAGAGAAACATAAATCCGTTTAGATTACTTAACGCTACGAACAGCTCTTAAACCCGTTAACTATTACTAGTTAGCAAGTTGCAACCAGTAACAAAGCGCTGCTTGGTATTTTGAAAAATTTAAATTAAATTAAAATAAAATAAAAAAGTACTTAATCGTTTGTTTGCTGAAAAATAAATCGTCGTTTGAAATTGATCGCTAACGCCGCTAACAGCTCTTCGCAAGATACCTGTAGATTCGAGCTTCTGACTCTAAGTCTTCTACAAAAGCCCGGATCTACAGGGTAGGTTACGAATGGCTCAGTTGAATCCTTCAATTTCTTCCGAAAAAACACTCGCTCTTAAAAACAACTCGGAGAAGAAAAACAAAAAAAAAACTAAAAAGAAACAAACCCTTTCGGGAAACACAGTTAGTTATCTGAGTCACTTTAAGAAATAAACTAAATGCCGAATAAACTTCGTAATATATACAAAGATCCTTCTGGTTACTTGCCAAAAATATTTCTGTTCTTCGTACGCGTAGGTTTTTTTTTCTCTCTTTTCAAAAATATAAATGAGAAATTAATTTCTTTCCAAGTGGGCGGAGAATACGATCGTTTTAATCTCATTAGCCAATCAGCGGCGGCGACTCTCTAAAGAGAATGATATTATAAAAATTAGTTTAAAAATAAAAAAAAACATAACGTAAATAACATTCCTGTAAGAACACCACACAACAAACACGAGTATTTAAACAACAAACTGGTTTTTGAATGTTTTAAACATGCCACTCCTTTACCTTCTAAATTAAGATATTATCCAATTGAGAAGCGTGGTTAAATTTAATGTAATATTAATGATTTATTTATTAATTAACAAAATTAAACTTACCGTAAACTTGGAATCTTATAATTTGTTCGAAGCTTCTTAAAGTTTCCCCCGATTTTGAAAACTTAAGTTAATTTCTCAGAAATTAGCACGAAATTCATTTCAAAGTTCTGTGAAACAAAAATAATTTAAATTAAGATAAATTAACCCTAAATTTAAATTAAAAATTATTCATTTCGATTCCTACACAAAAATTAATAGAATTAAGAATAAAAAAATAGAAATAAAAATTATAATAGAAAATAAATTTAAGGATTGTATAAATTATTTGTAGCGCCATATATAGAAATTCATATATTTAGTATTTACGTTTACACAGCATTTCTGTGAAGCTAGAATGTTCCACCGTTTCAAACCAATGTCATCACAGCAATGATACGTTCGTTTTTAAAATTTATTCATACTCTATTATTAAATATAAAAACATCAACTAGTTTTTCGACGCTTGTTATTACCAAGAGCTCCGGGGCTAAAGACATTCGAAAGAATGCCAGCAACTCCTTCGGAAAGAAATGAAGTTTTGAACTTTAATAGGTACTTCTTGGAAATGGAGAATTTCTTAATATCATTTCCATAAAAGTCAAAATAATGATAAGAAGATGAAAAAAAAAAACTTCTTATTTCCTCTTTCAGAAATTTTTTTTTTTTTTTTTTTTTCAAGTAACTGTTGTGGAATTGCGCCTGTTTCGTGTTAAAGTAAAACACAAAGGGGTTCAACGCTCTTTTCAATTTCTTAACTCTCAAAATATATCAAGGTTTAGACTAAACTTTAATTTAATTTAACTTTAAAATTAATGTACAGAAAAACGTATTTTCATGCATCGAAGATATTTTTGTATTAATTATAAATCACTAAATTTACAAATTTAACTTAACCTTAATCTAACCGTAAAAATATATAAAATTATTATTTAGTTCAGTTTCTAAAACATAAGACATTTTAGACACTAATTTCCCCTAATTTAATCTTTGATAAAATCCAATAAATTAATTAAATCAAAATATTTTATATAATATCACCGAGTGTTGAACCCCTTGGAATAAAGCCCTCCATGGAGGAACCAATGAAAAAGCTTCGTGTCAAGAGGCGTCGCTACAATCCTACATTTGGCGTCCCTTTCTGCTTGGTGCCAGCGGGTCTGCAGTCACATATAAGATTACCAACCAGAGTTGTACTAAGGCCCTTTGGCTAGTATAACTCGTAATTGTATACATATACAAGTGGTTTCCTTCCCCAGTCCCTTCCCCCACCTTCTGTATCTTGTTCCCTCACTAGAGTTCATGAACCGACTCTGTTAAAACAACTTACATCCTTGTATAAGATATAATTTACCAAGTTAACAATAACGTCCGTCAACGTCCCTCCAATCAGAATGTGTCACGTGATTTGTGAGACTCTTTCAATTTTTCTCGTAATCAATCCATTTGCGTCCGGACCTAAATTACAATCAATATTAATTAAATTAAGCTTAATTTCGCAAGAATATTCGTGATTAAAATGTTAATTACCTTAGACAACAAAAACTTTCGTAGATTTCAAAGTACGGTAAATTCCCTTTGTTTCGTGTTCATTTCTTTCCTACAATGAAATATCATGTTCAATTAAATTAAATTAAATTATAATTCTAGTAAGATAATACACATTTGAAGTACCAAATCCGAACATACACACTAACAGACAAGATACCAAACTATAAGTTGTACGTACAGTAGACGTACAACTAAAACCTATTTCACGTGAAGTGCATTGTAATTTTATGTTATTGAAAATTAATATCTTTGGATTTCAAGACTAATTAAATTAAATTATAAATTAAATAATAAATGAAAAATACTGAGTGGGAAGTGGACAGAAATCCGGTTGGTTAAGGATAGGAATAAATAGGTTATAGTGTTTCGGGTATAAGTACTAAAGCTATTGTCATCAGCTACGGTGGCAGGGTCGATGAGAGACCAATGACAAACGGTCTGTCACTTCACAGCCATCGAAGCTAGGGCAAAAATTCGATTTCGTTGTTCTTGCCATTGCAATGATCGATAAAGCTAGGGAAAGCCGCGCTTCAACGAGGCATCCATCGGTGGCGGCGGGGGTGAAACACCATTGATCACGTGGAACCTATACTTATATCATGGGGATGACGTGGTAAGACTCTCGCGCCACCACGAACCAACGGAAAAACTAAAACTTTTTATCTGAAAAAACTACGCTATATACCTATATAGTTCCAAATAAAACTACATGTCCGCGTCTTAACAGTCCAATATTGATTTATAAATATTTTGGACCTGAGACTGGTTCGAACTATGCAGGGTGACAAGTTCTCGAGTGCGTAAGTACTCTTAATACCGTCTTTTTCAAATCTGACAATTTTTCCTTTAATGGATTGTTTGCTATGAAAATTGAGGTGATTTCAAGCTTGCAATAGAACAATTTTCCATTTGAGAAACTGGTTTTCCATGGAGAATTTAGGTAATTTCAAGCTTGAAAAACCGAATTAACCAAAATCTCCATGAATGAAGATGATTTAAAGCTTTCAATAGACTGTGGCTATATTGCAAGACACAAATTACCATTGAAAAACCGGTTTTCCATGGAAAATTGAGGTAATTTCAAGCTTGCAAAATAGAATTTACCAAAATTTCCATGCATCACACACACACACACACACAAAAACCCTCTCATTTTACAACGGTCACTTATGGAATAAACAAAACAATTTGGATAGTGGCAATGAGACATTCTTTTTCTTTCCACAACGAAAACGAAAAACAATGAGACGAATTAAATACCGAAACATCCTACGCTATGAGCAACCGTATAATTTTGTAATAATCGCCATTCTTAAAAGTCACGCCTACTAAGAAATAAAATTTTACCCTTACCCTTTGTGTAGGAAAAAAAGCGTTGGGACAAAACGGCGACCAAGTATTTCCGCTTCTGTATTTGCAAAATTTCCATAAGTTTCTGCCTTATTTTTTCATTTCCCCCCACCCTCGGGTGCGGATGAAATTCCACTGTAGCACGACGGCAATGTTAAGTTTTCGTTATACAACTACATTCGCGGTGAAAACCTCTTTGATGTTAATATTAACGTTTTAAAGGCCGACTTCCATCGAAAAGGGTTCTTACGAACTGAAAACCGTGCATCGAGAGTAACAATGGAGCGACCGTGCCGATTTTCGAATCCCCGCTGGACAAAATTTTGAGGGGTTCTTACGAACTGAAAACCTTGATACGGGGGTTCTTACGAACTGAAGATAAACAATAGATATTTTCCTTCAGAGGGTCGTAAAAATCGGGAATAAAATATTTAAGAGACTTTCTATTGTTTATCTTCAGTTCGTAAGAACCCGCATAGCAAGGTTTTCAGTTCGTAAGAACCCCTCCAAATTTTGCCCCAGTGGGGACTCGAAAATTGGCACGGTCGCTCTATTGTTAAGAATCGATGCACGGTCTTCAGTTCGTAAGAACCCTTTTCGGTGGAAGTCGGCCTTTAAGATCTCCGTATCAAAGGAAAGAATTTCAGCTCTGTGGTAGTCTCTTGAAATTTCGCCAAGTAGCACGCATGCACATTGCCATTTTCTTAATTCTAAGAAACTAGAAACACACTATAGTCCCCTCCTAAAACCTTCCTTAATGAAAATTACACGACTAATGACTCTTTACAGCGATGACAGAATTTGATTAAAAAATCTTAATTTTTTAAGCTTATATTTTCTATTTTTTATTTAAATTATAAAAAACATAGTGTAATGAATGCTATACTATTGACGTCAGCCTTAATAAAAAACGTACTTACAAAATAAAATTCATTTTGTAAATAAGAGAAATAATTAAGGTTTTTTTATGATAATTACGAGTTAATTTATGTTTATCTTAATTTTGTAAAAGAAATAATTAAGAACAGAGAGTGGGACGAAGTTACATCTATTGCGCATGGAGTATTTATACCGGATTTGTTTCCTTAAAACGTTTTTAAAATAAATGCAATGCATCTCCAAAAGAGATCAAATCCCGAAGATTGGCAGACATTTAACCAATTGACCCGTCTTTGATGAAAGAGGTGTCGCAATAACAAATAACATTAAATTATTTCGTATCGTGGATAAGTAGATCTTTTATCTATTCCGAAAGAAAGCCACGCACCCATGTACTATAACACAAAGAGACTTGACTCAGCATGAGAAGTGTCCCCATAGAGAACGTGGAATAATAATGTCCGAACAGGAGCTTCGAAGGCGGTTTAGAAAATGATTGAACGATGACCAGATTCATCATAGGAGCTGTCATCTCTTTTACATCTTTTTCACCTCCCCCCCCCCTTTATGACCAACAGAGTCAGAATGTCCGAAGAGCTCTAGCTATCTCACGGTGCATGCTATTTTGTCTCCCCAGGTTTGGAAAATCTCGCATTCTGATATAACAATCGGATCAATAATATCATAAGTAACATAATAACCATAAGTATGACAATTAGCCAAAACTAACTATAAACCTATTTTCGGACCTTTTACGTCATCATAAGTTCGCGCCCAGCACAGAGACCCCTAGCGGTGGAAAATGAAGCGACTTCCGCCTCATATTGAAAATCCGGTTCAGAGTTTTAAAGAGACGCCATTGAAATTTGAGTCGACGGTCCTAAGCCTTGGTTATATAGTTGATTTGTATTGACTTTTTACCGATTTTAGCGCGACCACATTACGAAGTTGAAAATTGCACTGGGTAGGTTTAGTTACCGAATATTTAGACTTCAAAAGGCTTATAATTTTTGGTGCTGGAATATCCGACTTTCAAAGTGAAACATACAAACACCGCGACCCTGCGAGCTTGTACAATAAATAGCAGACGAGCTATTTCCGACACAAATACGTTCAAGGAGAAGGTTTATTGTGATTGGCTAATATTGTAGAACTACGTCATTCGCCAAAGACCAGCATGAAGTACTCGACGGGGTTGCAAGTCCTGGCCTGATGTAAGTGAGAGTGTCAGTGTTGATTATAGGTTTCATTTTGAAATTTGCATTATTACAACAGGAAGAGTCATACTTATGTTTATTATGTTACTTATGATAATATCCTGACTCCCTTGGTTTCGCCATAGAGAATACGGAAAAGTAGTAGAGGCTACGTAGATAGTTTAGTTTCAGAATAAAGATGTCATATTTAAATTCCCTGACTTTTTCTGGTTTTCCCTGACCCTGACGAACGAAAAAATATAAACTATACCCTATTTTCGAATTGTTTCTAGACGAGAAGTTGCAATTCCTTTTCAGTAATCTCTCTTATTAGACGGGTCACGGGTGAACAAACACAAAGGTTGACATGATCAAAAGGCGAATCGAAAATTGGTCAAAAAGAAAGTAGATGCCAACCAAGCTCGTGAAAGCAAAGCATATTCGCTTAAATTGATGCAATTCCTACAAAACTACGCAATGATAAATTAAGCCACGTATATTTTTACCTTCCCAGTATACATCCCTGACATTACATCGACTAAAATGAACAGGATGACATCCCACCCTCGCGAGGAAAAACACCACCTGCGGGTCCGCTAAACACGGTAAGGGCGGGTATGGCGCCGACCCTGGGATAACCAAAGAACTCGAACACCCTTTATAGTTACCCTGGGACGTTTAGCAGGCGCCAAAAGGACGCTGTCATCCGAAGCCTCCCTACACCCTTCGACCTCTTGTGTGCGCGCATCCCCAGACTGTACCGTTAGTCTTTTTAAGTGGGATTATTCTATAACGGCATTATAATAATTCGTGGTTTTGCTTTAAGGAGACAAAAAAGAACAGGGTTGAAAGAACTTCCCATCCATGGGGTGACCTGTCTGTTTCAGAGAGTTCAGAATGGAATAGTGGTGGAGAGGAAAGGAAGGAAAAAAAGATTGGGTGGGTCGTATGTCACAAACATCCGCAACCTCTTTGGCTTTTCATCGAATCAGAGAAGAGTTTGGAAAACGTACAGGCCTCCCCAAACCATACTGCTACCCGCCTTTATTATCACGAATTCTTTCATCGCTGACAGTTTTCTAAATGCTACAGAATTGTTGGTACATCAACCGATAATAGAATTAAAATTCAAATCAAAAATAATATTCAATTTACACCGCTATAATTTCACTGTATCTCATAACTCCCATTCACTTATACGATGATATCATAACTATTTGTATTGTGAAGTTGATATTTCTAAGCTCACTTTTGATAGAAAATAGTGGCCTGATAAGTTACTAAAATTTCATGACGCGTTTTTGGACTTTAAAGGTAACGTGAAACACGATATATTTCGAATTCCACAGTTAAATAAGCAACAATATTACAATATGTTGAACTTTGCCCCGTTAACTATTGAAATTAAATCTAATATTGTATTAGATTTGCGTATACAATCGTGGCACACACAAACATATAACCAATCCAATTCATCAAGACACAAAATTAAAAAGCAAATTGAAATTAAACTATTCTAAATTAACAATAACTCATCCGCAGGCCATAACCTCAATCAACAATAAATGAGTTGAATAACAGCGATAACCCTTTTCATACGTACACCCAAATATTCCATAGAACTAAAGCCCTTATCTAAAAAAAACACGTCCATTGAAGACGAATGTATACACAGAAGAAGAAGAAGAAGAGTGACAGATCCACGATCAATCTCAATTATAAAAGGCACGTGTCAAATCAGCTTGTTGTTCGCCTTGTAAACACCATCCTAGCTAACTCTACCACTATCCTTTCTACGTCATCGCCTATCTCACAAACACGATACAGTTTTATTAATGGCATAAAAGTTAAAAGAGTTGTCAAACTAATAGATTCGAGTCATTCGACCAAGCGTTTAAGTTTGTCCTCAACTATTAACAAGCGGTTGGCAATATAAAATATTTGGACCACCCAGCGGACGTGGGAGTCAAAAGGGCCCTTCGCCGCTATGTACTGCAGCGGCGATGATTTATTTCTTGTCTAGGCAATAGAGTGTTACGTTCATTATCTAAGAACTTGGCAGGCAATCCGTGTTAGTTATAGGAAACAAAGGCGCAATGCAATTCGTTATACGAAGTGTTAAAAATGTACATGAATATAAAATATAGTTATGTCTACGCATTTAAAATTCCATGATGCATATTTCTAATACGCTATTCATGGTATAATTCATGTTAACGACTATTTTCTTTCGCTACCGAAACGCAACATGATTAATAGTTGCTTTATGACAACACAATAGAATAGTTAATCTTTGATAACAAAAATAGCATATACGCGTAACGGTTACGCCGTGTCAATTTGAGAGTGGTTTTCACTGTACGCACGTACGTTACTGGTTAAATGCCTGATTTACGCTAGGATTTTGATGCAATATAAAGCATAACATATACTTAGTACGATGCTATGTTGTAATTCATTGATTTGCGCGAATTAAGTGTGAAAATATTGAATTACGCTCGTGTATTTGCAATGAGCAAGTATACCGCAAAACATACGGGTTACAATTTTAACCATAATTAACCATAAATGGAAATGGATAATTAAGATAATCATTAATTCTAATTAATGCCTATGACTTGGTTAATTCGGGATCGAATTGTCAATCAGTTGTAAGGGAATTTAACAAGTAAAACTGGTATTACTACAACCTAAATTTTTTTCCTCTTTACAAAAACTACGTTTTGTATGAGAGTTTAGTCGGGAATCCCGATCGATCGCGGCGGCCCTTTCTTCGCGATGGAACCAGGGGGAAAAATCGGTGCCAAAAAGACCTAGGCCTATCGCCCTCCAGTCTTTTCATAGTTATCGGTACCATGGTAGCGCCAGATTTGTCGCGCCAATTTTTCGTACCCGGTAACTAAAAACCGCCAAAGCAAGAAAAAGGCAAAACGTGCAACTCGAGACACTTACCAATAACGAAAAGAGTAATATCGGATGAATATTTCGGGAATATTTCGACTTTTTCTTCACCAAAGAAATGATGCGGAAGATGGGTACACACCGGCGGCGGCCATTTTGTTTCTAACTGATGTTCCGCGAATCATGGAGTCGGACATGGTGGTGGCGGGGAGATGCGCGCGCGCGCGTTCGCCAGCAGTTGTACAAATCCCGCGTGATTCTACATAGGAAAACGCGGGAAAGAGCGCGCGCATTATAGCGCGTTATATCTCGGTACTAGCGAAGAAATATGGCCGCTAAATTTCGCTATTCGCTTTTTGGCGTTTTACTCCTCAGGAATCAGGGGCTTCGAGGGGGTCCCCGGCTTTCCCACCAAACGCTCCACGCATTAATGTGCCCCGGAATCGGCTAGCATTCGTTAAAAATGGTCGATAGAAACGTAGATATATTTTTTTTATTATTATTCTTTAACGATTCCCCTTGACTCGAGATGATCCTAAAGTCCTTGAAATAATAGAAACTTAAGGGGGGAACGGGAGATAATGGAATTTTACGCTCTCTGAGAAAAAGTACACCTTTCTTTTTAATGAACACGAGAAAAAAAAGCGGACAAAGGTATATACGAACTAAGAAAATGACGAAGAGGAAAACTTTGAAGGCACTGAAGTATTTTTTTATCTTTAGTATAAGGGGGTTGGGCCGTACCACGATACTGGATCTCTAATTTTCTAGCGAGCCAAATATGTCATTTTTGTTTCGTCACTATTATTAAATTTTGGAAATGGGCGGGCGAGACTACCGAGAATTCCATGAATTTCGCAGCGGCCTTCGTGTATACTCGCTTATTATCGCGACGCGAATGCGAAAAATACAACCTTACATTAGATTGTGTAGAGGTTATAAATAAAAGAAAAATGTAGGGGCCTCGAAATGGAATGAATATAACAAATGCACTCGCTATACAGGTCGCGATTTAAATCATTATTGTATTTTTTTGATTTTTCAATTTATTTGTTTTAATATATATAATATATTATATACGTAATGAATATTATAATGAAATATATATCTAAAGGCATTATGGGTAAAAATTACACGAGGGAAGGCTTTAAAAACAATGTTTTCACGCGACGCAAGGTCATAAGCGTGAAAATACAAATATCAATTCTTATTGTTTATTGATTTAAACTAAGAATTGTTTTATAATAAAATAAATAAATAATTTTGTAACTTCGAAATGGCACGAAAATTAATTTATGTTTTATACTTTTGGTTATCGTTTCCAAGAACAATAGGGCACGAATGAATAAGGTAGCTTGCAATGTAGCTTTGTGAGACTTGAGGGGACGATCGGACAGGGCTCATTGGACCAAAAAATCCACGTAATCCAATACGGTATAAACTTGGGGAGCAGTGTCGACTTCCTAAATCCTTCGATAATAAGAAAGTTGGCATCCCCGATCGGATTGCTCTCAGCTTTCATTTCGCGCTTGTCTGCACTTTGCCCGTGCTTTCTGAGAATCATAAATAGAACAACGGGGCCACCAATGATACCAGGAATAAATTGGTAAACTTACGTCCCTCTCACAATTAAAAAAAAAAAAAATTAAACACAATTTAAAGGTCTGTGTTGTAATTTAAAAAATTCTACACGTGTCCTGAGATATTTGAGGTTAAAGGTCACCCCATATAACGTCTACGCTCTTCAGAAGAAATTGTTATAAATATAAACATAAAATTTCTTGCTGGAATTCCATTTCTTTTTTCTTTAATAATTTTAAACTTCAAAAACACCTATTTTCAAAATTTACTAAACAATAAATATAATTGTACATTAGCATACAGCTAGAGACATTTTAAAATGGCACCAATGTTGGTTTATCAATTCTCACAAGCCATAACTGAAGGTTAAATTCTCATCTCGTCACCCCTTTTTGGACTTAGTTTAACCAATATAACTGGGACTTTATCATTTCCCGTTATATTCTCTAAGATTGTACCCCCCAAAAAAACCAGGCTTGAATGAATTGTGATAGAAAGCGAAAGAGAGGGAGAGAGAGAGAGAGAGAGAGAGAGAGAGAGAGAGAGAGAGAGAGAGAGAGAGAGAGAGAGAGAGAGAGAGAGAGAGAGAGAGAGAGAGAGAGAGAGAGAGAGAGAGAGAGAGAGAGAGAGAAAAGAAAAATGCCACTTATTCAGCGAAAGTTCCATTTTACCGCTAAGCCTTTCAGCAAATTATCAAACGGTTGGCTTAATATCCAACACCAGTCATGCATACTAATTTATAAAGCTTCGTTCGCATCTAAAAAACGGATACTTTTTAAATAAAACTTGTTTTAAAAAAATATACATTAGAAAAATATTAAGCGCTCGTTAAAATGCCAAATTTCCATTTTTGGGGAGAAGAAAACTTACAGGGGCAAGTTTTATAAGGTTATTTCAATGAGCCCCTGTAGAAATGTTTAACCGCAATACTTCAGTGTAAAAATTTAATTTTTAATATGAATTAATTTTACTGAATAAAATAAATATTTATATGAAATAAAACTATATTAAATTAAATATATATATATATATGAATTAATATTTTATTAAATAAAATAAATGTAATTTAATTAAATTTAAATTAGATGAAGATAACCTAAAGGAAACTAATTTTACTGATGGCCCATATAAATCTAACGCATGCGCGATACCCATCAAATAAATCAAATCTGTATATTTTTCAATATAGCAAAATACCCTTTAGTAAAACTAAAATTATTTTTTATCATACTGAAATCTTCTTTTTTCTTGCGCAGTAATTTTCTACTAAAACTTCATACACTTTCAATGCCCATTCAGACTAGACTAAAATCATACTTCACCTCTTTGCTCAAAAAAAATCAAAGTATACGTTTAAAGTCGTCTGCTCTCGCTCCTGAACAGGAAAAAGAACATACCGTCGCAACCGAAACTCAATTAACGAGTCGATCTACGGGAATGTACATTTTTTTACTGTATAGTCTGAATGGGCCTTAAAATTAAAAAAAAAAGTAATAAAGGCGTTTGCTTGAAAAGTGGCGCAAAAGTTTTTTGTCACTTTTTCTCGTTAGGTGGCAGGGGCGCCGCTTCATCATTACAGTTTCCTTGGCGAAAGGACGACAGCTGGGAATGGGGCGAGAATACTCTAGGCTTACCAGTACAAACTCGAAAGAGGTTAGAACTACAGTGGGAGGGGGAGCTAGCTACACGCCGAACTCAAAAACAAAATCACGTGATATCGCGTGCAAAATTGTCATGGACGGAAATATATATAACGTTAGAAACGCAATATATTTGAAAATATATAATGTAATATATTCATTTCATTATATAATATTGTATACTTAAGTTTCGCCTCAAAAATTTACAAATATTTACAATTTCTCAAATTTTAAATGCCAACCAATAAAAACACTTTCAGATAGTTGAATATTAATGGATAAATGTAATAAATTCATAGGGTTCAGCATTCAACGGGTTTTTATATAGATGCGTATAGCTTCCTACAAAATCAATAATATTGAATAGGTTTCCTAATGTTATATCAAGAATTGTTGTTAATTCGAGATTTCGATGTGCCGATGTCACCATTAGTAAATCTGAGAGTCTTATTCTTTACAGAGATTAGATACAACTAGACAAGTGTCGCATTAATGAAAAAGCATTTTGATCCAACCCCTAAATTCAACTATCACAAACTTGAACTTTCCAATCAGGTTAACAGTATACGAATCAAACTCCTCTGCTTTATCCAAGTTAAACCTATTATAGAACACGAGGTTCTGGAAGCATTTTGAGGAGGGATATATATTCTATAGATTCGTCAGTTTTGCCAGCGCCTGTAATGTCAAAACAAGCCATCGCCGGCTAGGCTAGGTCGGGTCATCTGCCTCGGGCCTTGGCGTTGTGTCCATTTGATCGGAACGGAGTGACGGTTTGACATACGCGGGGCTGACCCGTCTCTCTTAACAACGGTACCCAACGAACGTACCAGACAAACCAACCAGCAAGCCTGCAGTTGCATGGATTCGAGCTAAGCCTCGCCTACTTGCAATAAGGGGATATACGTATGTGGAAGACAACTAAGAACCTTTGATGGCTCATCGTTGACAGTGCCCTGTCAGTTTCCAGGAAAAGTTTCTTAGCATATCCTTTGGGTTTGCGTGAACCTGCTAGTTTTGTTTGACGTATCAAAGACAATGGCTTTTACGGGGGGACTAAGCGAGACACGACGTAATGTCAATCAAATAATAAAATAAGCCAAGATTGGATATGCGAAAATTATACACCGAAAGTTAAAAATAAAAGTAAATAATTTTAATTAAATGAAACTTACGATCATGATGTTATTTATGTCGATTTTAAGTAGTCACTAGTTCAGTGCTTGGATCAACTTGGTTTCAACTCGGAAAACTCGATGTAAACATTCAGAATTATAGTAAATATTTCCCTACAGCCGAGGTCAGGTTTGGTTAAACATTACTCGAACCGTTAATAATACTTATCAATAAACAAATTCAATTTAATTTTATCTAAAAAAAAGCCTACGATATTAAAAAACAAGCAATATCGACACAACTCGAAAACAAAAACATCTTTGCCGAATATCCACGCGGTAAACAATAATACTATACCAGCACGATCGAGGACCTCCGTGCCCTCTTACCTTAGGTCCTATTTTATACAATTACAATTCCTTTTCCCATGTACCATAAGGAATCTAGTACTTAACAACAGAGTTTGTGGCCTCCCCCTATTTCTCCCTCTTCGTGGAAATTCCCTAGATCTAGTATCTTCCCCTTCAGAGAACCTCCTATTCGTGAGGGGGCTGGTAAGAAGGGAATGCCGCGCGGATGAACACGTGAGAGCGTTTATTGCATCCCTAATTAGGACAGTGGCCGTTGGCTTCGTAATTATAGTCAAAAATCGTAGCCCGGAGAGGAAAACTCTCTACTCTGAAAGATCTTGTATTTTTTTTTCTTTTACCTTTATACAATTCCATCCCCTGATCCCCAAACGTTTTTCTAGATATTTTTCAAAACAGATGATAATATACAGGGTGTAAAAATAGCGAAGACGTTTTTTTTTCATTTGTATCAACGCAGATTTCTTCGGTTAAGGTCAAGTCTCACAATCACACCCGGTATTTATTTTTCCCCTAGAGGTATACAGCACATACAGTAGAAGTGAAAGAGTAGTGAATAACAAAATAGCGCCTCCTATGTATGAATTGACGTCAAGATAAATTTATGGCCCTGGTCTTTATATGGGTCTAAAAACGAATCATTAATCTCTAGATTATTATTCTTCAACCCTCGGGGGAACTCTTGAACCCTAGTTAGGGCCTAACCCAAAAAAAGCGCAACGCGGGTCGTGGGGTTTCCTACGGTGTAACCTACACTATCCACGGAGGTCTTTGGCACCCCGAACAATGCCATTCTTGTACCCCCTGGTATACCCTGGAACGGAAATGGTTGATGGACCATCGTTCAGGTATTTTCCAAACGTATAATGTTCCTCACCTGCTCGAATATAGTTCAGATACTTGCCAGGTTTCGCGATGGATAACACGTTGCCAAGTACGTGTCTTAAGCCTAAATCCAAGTTGATATTAATTAAGTACTATGTCGTTCCTTTTAATTATGAGTTACGATTACGGGAGATTGAAGTGTTGCGTGGTGAAACGGATATGTCGCGGAGTTTCTTTGGATATAAGTCAAGATATAAATAGGTAAGGGTTAAGATAAATATTTCCATATATTTAAATGAAAACAATGTGTTCGAAAGTGTTAAAAGCATATGATGAGACACAATTTCGTGTACCATTACTGTATTTTAAGTTAATTAAGACTCGGTTCAAATGAAAAGTAGGCTTAGTTCAAATTCATAACGAATTTTAATCATACGTTCAAAGTTTATTTATCTACGATATATTTCAATCGAAACTTACGTTATGTTTTTCGCTTTGACTGGCATTTAAACTCGGGTAGGTTATATCTATCAAGAAGGGCTGGAGGAGGTCTGACAGTTAAGATGTAAAGGAATTAGTTGGGAGATTCTCAGGTAAATCTCCTTTTTATCTCGTAAAGGGGTGAAAAGACGAGTGTTGTTAGTTGAGACGTCTTGTCCGTAGCTAGATATATCTAATATATCTAGGCCATGATACCCGAAGCGTCCTCCTCATCCCGAGTAATAGAAGGTGATGCCTTCACCACCGAAGGGAAAGATGGGTGGCGCGAGAACTAGGCGAGTGATAACGAAATCGGTTCAAGAACTCAAAGAGACGTCCGAAAGAAGCCAGAAAAGATATACAGAAAGAACACTACAGGGGCAAAATTTTTCCAATCGTTCACTGAACTGAAGTTCATCCCAAGTACTGTTTACAAACCCGTGAAATCACCACGCTTTTGCCAGAAGTAAATCTATTTTCTGGCTTTAAAAAACTCTTTGTTGTCACGTGCAAAATTTCACGCGCTTAAATTTGGCGCGAGAAAAAAATTATCGTGCGTGCTTTTCCAAATTTTTAATTTTTTCAAATTAGGCTTAACGTCTGTCAAAATCTATTATGGCGACTATTTATACGTTGATACTGATGTTATTGCAAGGTTTTACTTCAAATAACTGACTTCTACGAAAACAGGGCCTACATTTCGTGGCGTTGCAATACAGGCTTGAAATGATACGTATCTCCACTCCCTTATTTTTCCCACACCAAGACCTTTTTCCTAATGCTTACGGTACGCGATTTTTCAATAGGAATATCTACCCTAATGAAAGGTGGGGTTCTAGCATTTTAAACGGCCTTATCCTAAGTAATAACGCACGGTCAATTCTTAGGATGAAAAATTCCGTAAGAAATCTCGCCCAGTTTTCCCCCGCACTTTTCGGCGCGCCGCCCGCGTCTCTCCGCGTTTCTATCTTTTTTATTCGGGAGTTTTCGGAGGATCATTAATCTTCATCGAATCCTTAGCGGACGGCAGCCATTGTTCCCGTTGACACGTGGGGGTACCATCAGTTCCTATGGCGTTTCGTCGAGCGGGACTAGAACCGTATAACCCTGCTGCAACTGGGTTCTGAGAGAGAGCGAGCCGAGCGAGCCTACAATATTTTGGTGGAACGGCTGCCGCTGCGAGAGCAATGGATACTCACTCGGCTACGCTTGCACAGTTCAGTTTAGAAAACCTCCAAAAAATACCCAGTATTTTGAAAGAGAGGTCTGGTTGAATAGAACCCCAAAGGGATAGTCTCAGAAACTAGGACGACAATGCGAGATTGAACAAAAAATGAGATTGGAGTCGAATTGTTTTTCTGGGTTGGTTACGCCTAAGTAAAGGGCAAGTATTACGATAGAGGTCCAATGAAAGGTGAAGAATGGTCCTGTACCGTGAAAATTACCGAAATTCATCGAACTGTATCAAATACTCGGGTATTCATCATTCTAGTTAGCAAGATTGAATAAAACTCAGAATGTAGACTAACTCTGATAATTTCAACTTTAACAATAAACCCTTTAAGAGTACCATAGATAACAATGTAATCTATCTAATGATACCTAAAACTTGTCTCTACATCAACCAGAACTCAAGTAAATAAATAAAAAGATTGGACTAAAAACCTTAAAATCGAGGCTCTATGAGAGCATCCCTTTAAATTTTTGATGGTACCACAAAAATAAACCTAAACAGGGTGTCTGTATTTGACATCTTTGAAGCGTAGTCCTACTACTGGTTGGCTGGCTTGGCGGGCTACAAATACTAAAATACCCTAAAATACGCTCGTCACTGGACCATGATACCGCGTGACATGCCTTCTTCAAATGCTTTTGTTTAAGACACAAGAAAAAGTCAAAGAAAAAAACCTCTGTTTCTTTGGCAAGGATAAAAAAGCGCGTAGTCTCGCTCGCGCTCTGCAATTCAAAGATAAGCATTCGACATAACCACCAAATCCAACCAGAGTATAGATTAGGTTGAATAATGTCCTTAATTGACGTTACGCGTATTGGCGCGTTGCAAACTACGGGTGCTTTCATCTTATTGAAATAACCAAGTTAAGATTGCAATAAGGTTAATGCTTAACTCTATAGGTTCAATTTCTGTAGAGTATACTAAATTCGTACTGCAAATTACGGTTGAACTCGGTAAACGTAAGATGGAAGATGCGACAAGAAATACTGTAACGGGCTTCGAAGCGTAACTTAGTTGGGACATTTATTTTTTCTCTTCTCACTAAAGAATCGTTCGTTACTCAAACTAATAGCGCCCAATGTTACAATTACATACAATGTAAAAGTAACACTAGCAAAGGCTAACAATTTCAATGAACTACTGGGCAAATATTAACCCAGAAAATTACAATTACTAACGTACCTTAAATTATAGGGTATAAGTTACTAAAGAAAATGCAACCCAATTTGGTTTTTGATTGAGTGGGCAAAGCTCTTGTTTATATGACGGAGTTTTTTTGCCAATTAACATAACAAGTAAACCACCGCCCTTTGCATGTATTCCTCTCGGATCGCATGTCCTCGACTCGAATAACACAATACACACCCAACCCCTTATACGGCTACAGCTACGGCTCGCTTTCACGACATCCTAACCCCTAAAGAAACCAAATTAGTTTCAAACATGACTCACAGAGGACGCCAAAGTCCATATTTCCCACCAACATTTACTAATTCATAAGTGAAATTATTCTAAACTAAGTTTTGGTTTATAGTGTTAGCCATTGAGAGTTAGCCAAAGGTTATACATCTTGGGAGATTCTGCATGAGGATCTGTATGAGGAGTATGTTTGTAGTTCCCTCATTTAACAAAAATTGTACCGCTAGTAACCTCACGCAAGATCAAACGACATCCCGTCTAGAGTCTCCCCGTTCTGTGAAAAAATTATTATTCTTTCTTAGTTCCCAATAGATGGCGACTTTTTACGATCTCACCTCAGCTCGAGGAAAGCAAAAACACGAGACTCTAGTCTTGACTAACTTAAGCGCGAGACTGATTCTTAGGAACTTAGAAAATCAAATAAATATCCTATGCTACATTACATATTAAAGTCGGGGTTTTTAGCTAAACAAAGAAGCAAACTCGCATGGCAAAACTGTTATTAGAAAAGTACCAAATCATTTTATAAACAAAGTATATTATTACGCGTGATTATTCTTTGTTTTTTTTTATCTCTAGCCCTTTCGAGGGTTGTAATACGTACTTGTTGGGATATATGAAACAATTTAATATCAATTTAGAGTTTCTGTTTATACTTTATAAATTATTAAAGTTAGATTGCAATTGAAAACTTGATACATATACTAACTTAAAAAATATAATATACTAATTGAATGAATTAACACGTATTCTACAAAATTACTTTCACCAAATGAAACCCAAGTTGTTTCTCAGATTAAAAATAAACTGTGGCTTCACAAAATAATCTGTATTCTTATATCTCTCCCTTTTATTTAAATAAATATATCAGTGTGTATAGAAAAGCTAAGAGCGTCTCGATTCTAGAATAAAGACGGAGCCATAGAGAGAAAACCGCAAAGAACGGTTTATCATTCCCAAAACTCCCCAAATGTTATTGCTTGAGAAGATTGACGCGATTTCTGGAAACACCCTACACATTTTAAAAACCATTTCCAATATAAATCGGGCATAAATCTATTTTCGAGGAAGAACTAAAGGAGAGAGCGAGAAAGAGGAAGAGAGAGGAAGGAGAAAAAGAGGAAAGGAGATTGGAGAGGAAGTCTGGCTGCTGCTGGAAGAGAGGAGTTTTCTCTTCCCTCCTCTTACGTAGCACCATTTTTTCTATCCCTATATATATATATATACCATATTAAACGTAAAGACGCTTCCTCCAGTGTAAAAAACCCACGAGGCCCAGACTGGAGTCTTCAACAGAAATCGGAAGAAAAAGCTTGTCTATAAGCATGGGCACCCGAATTTTTGCCAATGCAAAAACAACTTAACTGACTGATAAATGGATAAGAAACTCAGGGGTTCTTGATGAAGTCTTACACAGGGTTTAAAGGCCGATTTTCAAAATTAGTACAACAATGATTAAAATACTGGAAGATAGGAAAGTGGATGAGAAAACTGGGATAGCATTTAAATATCTATATGTACAAAAACAACGGTATTCACGAGAACAAAGAAATTAAGAGTATATCAAGGTCATTTCAGAGGGGGTGTGTATTATTGTGATATATCAAGGTCACTCGATTAATTTCAAATGATTTTTTGCAAAGCAATTAACACAAAGTCCATGTTGAAACAAGCTTCTCTAAAATCATCGAGATAAAACACTTCTGCACTGGAATAAACACCGAAAAATTCTTTATATATAGCGGGTAGATCCCCGAAAAATCACACACACACTTTCTCTCTCTCTCTCACTCTCTTTTTTGGAATGAAAAATCGAGGAAAAAGCCAAAGGAATCTCAAAGCTAGATTTACTGGCCTTAAAGCATCGTGGAGAGGCTTTGAGGCCGGGGCTCCTAGCCTCCTTGTTGGGAGTCTGGACGTTCGGAGTGAAAAATCATTTAGAGTGAGTAGTAGCTCTTTTCCTCTCATTCCCCGGAGAGCGCCAAAAGAGAGAGTAAGAGAGAGAGAGAGAGAGAGAGAGAGAGTGAGTGAGAGGATAGACACGAAACGGTACCCATCGAAAAACGGAGCTAGGCTTTTAAAAGGGGCACAAAAAGAAGAAGGTGGCCCATGCCGCCCCAAAGAGAAAAGAGCCTTCACGCTTTTGGTTAAAGTCGTCGTTGACAAGTTTCGGAAGAGTGAAGAAGCGGATATACACGCAGGATGAAACTTCACGTGGAGTCGGACACTATAATATTTCAAAATATTTTATCAATAATTTTTAACTTGTTATTAAGTTAATAGATATTGAGCGCTCAAAAGTGGCCAGTTATTTTTGAGTAAAATTCTGCTGTTATCTAGAACAGACGGAAATGCTTGTAGTATTCTGTTCGATTCCGTCACTCGTTCAGTTCCAAACCTGAATGATGCACGAGATGCTCTAACTCGCAATCCTGAAGAGCATGCGGTTAAAGGCCTCTTTTAGTGCATGCACACTCTTATATTTGAGAAGTTTCCAACCCCTCGGGATGAGAGAACACTTTTCCCCGCAGTTTCTAGTGGGCGTTAAAAGAAGGCCTAAAAACCATCTTTCTAGAGAGAATCGACGTTTATAGAGACAGTATATAGATGCATTATAGACGGGCCTTCCCATTGGTGATTTCTCTACCTTGAGATAAATTTTTTTTACTCCAAGTGCATGCCGGGATATGTGTTTTTGGTGTATTATTCCCCGGTCTCTCTATATCTCTACCTTTGGAGATAAAAGGCACTCAACTTTAACTTGAAGAGGGATAAAGATTTACCTTAAATTTAAGATAATAGCTAACCTATAATGGGTTTCTCCATAGTAATCGTTTATAACAATACTGCAAATTTATTTACACTGTGAAACTGAAAATTTCCTTCCCAGATGGCGCTGTTTTAACGTCCTAAAAAGGTCAGAGAATAATCAAGGGAAATAGTCAGGGTATTTGAATCTGTGGAAACCCGGGAATAAATAAGGACTTCGCTTAAATCGTACAAAACACGAGACATATCCTCTTCATAGCATTCTTATCCGCAGAGATAAACCGTGACGCATTTTTACCCCCATAGGTAAGCGCGGCGCGGTTGTAGAGATAAGAAAGCGGCTCCCTGAAAAACCTATAGCTAGAGCTAGGGAAAACTACAAAAGATAGTTGGCTTATTTCAATAAGTTGCTAAAACGTTCTTGTCTCCCTTTTTACTCCTTTTTCAAGCGAACTTCTACTAAACTTTTTCTGTTTGCCGATAATTGTATAAGCGAAGAAAGACTGCCTGGAAAGAGGATACGCCATGGAAAAAATTAAAAAAAGAGGATCGGGTGGGGGGGGGAACTTGGGAGAGTTTTTTAGAAGACGGGCGAAAAAGAGAGAGAGAGAGAGAGAGAGAGAGAGAGAGAGAGAGAGAGAGAGAGAGAGAGAGAGAGAGAGAGAGAGAGAGAGAGAGAGAGAGAGAGAGAGAGAGAGAGAGAGAGAGAGAGAGAGAGAGAGAGAGAGAGAGAGAGAGAGAGAGAGAGAGAGAGAGAGAGAGAGAGAGAGAGAGAGAGAGAGAGAGAGAGAGAGAGAGAGAATTAGTGAGATAAGAAGCAAGAATTAGAGAGGAACTTCTAGGCCTAGGGTATATAGGAGAATTCGGGGTGCGGCAATGCACCATCCATGGGCAAGCCAGCTTCCACGCCGCTATACTCGGATGTATAGTTTCCCGAACACACCACTAGGGTTCACTCAAAGTTTCAGTTTTGGGTGTTGAAGTATATTGGGTTGATAAATATGGAAGGTGGAGCTCACTTGAAATATAATCAAAATGGATCTTGCCAATTTGTTTTAAGCGTCGTCTGCTTAATTAAATCAAGTCCTCCTATTCGTAATTGATGTCGTAATCCATGCTAGCCAATTGTAGTCATACCATAGCCGGAGTTTAACTACAATAACCAAAATCTAATATTTATCTAAAGCTCTTTTTAATTAAACCATTCAAACCTGGACACTCTTTAAGTCCTTCAAGTTATTTTCTGATTAAATTACGCGATTCGATTTACACCGCGTGGTGGCGTATTTAAATCTTTCCAAAAGTCATTGATGTGCCGGGCTCATCTTGTTTCCCGTGCCCCGGAGATGTGGGAGTATGAAAAGTGGTGAAAACTGCGAGGCTTAAAAAAGTTGCAGTATATGGGGGAAAGAGTGAGAGAGTGAGAGAGAGTTTTGCGAGATGAAATTTTACTTTTCCTCCTCCTGTAAGTGATTTATGCATGGACGCTCATTTTAATTAAAAAGATTTCTTTCTTTCAGGGGTATTTTTCCCTTCCTCCCGCAGCCCTCTCTTCTCCGCTTTGCAACGCTTTCCTCATCCTCGTCTTTTTGAAACGCTTTTCAACACTCTGCAGCGCGTAGGACAATCGTTATGGAAAGCGCCTATATACGTACTAGAGAGTGAAATCGAAAGTTTCTTTTTTATCTCCTCTTTTCAAATGTGTTCTTTCAGATTAAGGAAAAGACTGACTTAGTAAAAGCTCTCAGCCCTTTCGGCTATATATGAGAAAAATCAACTTTTTAAAAGACTACGCCAGCCTGCGCTTTTTACCCAAGAACTACCTAACTTATCAAGAGTATTCTCGTCTAATGAATTTAACTAACTTGACATGAATATTATCAAGATTAAATGGTATAGCTGAAACACGAGAAAAGAACGTTTAGGCTTAGCAAATAACATATATACGTATTATCGTGAAATAAATTTAATTTATTTATACCATCAAGATTAAATGGTATAGTTACGTTTCCTTGCTACTATCGTACCCAAACACTCAAGCCTAATTTTAAATTTAGGCTTAGGAATCATGAAATTATCAAATTATGATTTGAAATTCATTTTAATATATTTTCGTAGGATAATTTCATAAATTCTTGGACATTCTTTTTTCAACTGAGATGTTTCTCGCTATCTTTCGTAACTTAATTTTTATTCCATCCTTTTTGTGTCGTGTCCTCCTACGCATGTAAGTACGTTTTAACTCATCAAAGTCTCACGGTATGGCGCTCGCAAACTTTTCTTATCTCCCGGTAAGAGTTCAGAGTTTTGTCTCATTGTTATCCAAATTTAATTTTTTTTTCCGCTTCACCCCTCTAGAGAACTATGTTTTGTTTGATGTAAGGGGTAAAAATATGTCTGCCTAAATAGGTGATTTTAATTTAAGGTACCAGGGAGGGATAGTAAATCTTATCTTTATGAATAAATTTTTGAAATTTTAATGAGCTATTTTTATCTGTATTTGAAATTTTTGAATTTAAAAATATCTGGTTTTGTATGGAAGTTTCAATTTCAACTCTCTCTTTGAGTTGAAATATAACTAAAAAAATCCAGTTCAATTACCTTAAATTTCTTAATTTAAGATAAACTAAAAATAAATTGGTTGGTGATTTCACGATATCACTTGTCCATTGAAGTCTAACTAACAAACAAGTATATCCATTTATAAAAGATCATTCCAGCATCTACTGTACTGACAAGTTACCTCAGTTTTCGTCTAATAGCAACACTTAGTGATGAAATACGCAGTTCCCCGTAATAATATACTAAAATACCTAATATTTTCTAGAAGAAATTTCCCCGTAAGCCTTTTGAAAAACAAAGAATTCCGCTATGAAAACTGAACGCTGCTTTTTTTAGAGAGAGAAAAAAAAACACATAAGGAAAACTTATGAAAACGGGTCCCTGTAGTCAGGTTATAGGCGTGGGCGGTACAAGGGCGACTTTTGTTGTCAACACGGCCTCACCTCCTCGTGAATCTAGGACTATCAAAACTGAAAGATAACTAGCGCTGTTCGAACCAGAGTATGATAAGTTTGTTATAAGCATGGTGGAAGGGCGCGTCCGAGTAAGCGCTAAGTTTCAATTGAAAAGGCCAAGTTCTATCTAGAATGACAGCGTCAAAAACTTGACTTCTGCTTTTCTCATTAGGGCAAAAACCGAAGAGGGAAAACTAAAAAAAAAAAAAAAAAATACTTGGAAACAAAACTCCACCCAACGCGTACAATTTCTTCTTTTAAAATATAGATGTCGTTATTATACCTGCTGAAATTAAACACCGTTATAAATTATAATTATACAATTGCAGTGGTCCCAAAAACGTTATGGAACCTAAGCCTTGTAAATTCATAGCAGACGAACCCAACAAGCCGTTGCCAGTTTCCGTAAAGTCAAAACAGTAAAAATAGACCTATTTGCTTTAAATTATCTATATCTTTGTTAAACTAAGAGAAATGTAGAATAATTGGCCCAACTCCTTAAAATAAAACATACCCCAAAAATCATTGCCAGATTCTCACGAACTGTCATAGAAAAATCGGGGGAAAGTCAGTCGCTTGCTTATTTTGACATTCCTGGGAGCTTTCGGATTCTTCAAAAGAAGATCCAAAGTTCCCTTCAAGTTTTGCATGACGCGAGCGCAGGGGGTACTGGCCTTAAACATATATCTCTTCCTCCAGGCAAAAGTTACAATAACTAAGTCCAAAACACTAACAGATGGACCATGGTATCATTAAGGCCCCTGTGGTGTTTAGTTTCGAGATACGCGTGTGAAAATTAGGGGGGCATCTTAGAGTATCTTGTAGATATGTGTTTTCCTTTTTTTGGTTTTTTTTCTTCGGGTATCGTTTGACCTATTAAGATTTAATGAAATCCGTCTGTGTTGTTGTAATAGCCAATGAATATCGTGAGATATGTTTTTCTTTGCCTCGTGCAAAATGGTTCCTCATTTTTCTTCTAAAATGTTTTGGTGTTTCACCAGGAAATTATTTATTTAACAGAAGAGGAATGAATAACAATAAATATCGAGGTTCACTGCTTGATTTTATCGTAGTGATTGTATGGCGTTAATTACTGAATTTTGATTAGATGAACTTAATAGTTTGAAAAGGGCTAACATATTCTTGAAAATATAAAAGGAAAATTTAGAAATGAATAATAAAATGGCTTTCGGTTAGTTATTACGTTTTTGTTACGTTAGAAAACGGTAAAAAATATTCGGTTGGTTGAAAGATTACTTTTAGCACGCTTCAGTAAATAAGTAAATAACTAAAACGCTAATAGAAATTGTGTAAAGCAAATATTAGGTACAAATGAATAAACCATTCGCGTGACGCCAACATCTTTTGCTAAATCGTCCAGTTCAAAAAATAGAAAAAAATTATGTAAGATAAAATATACCATAATAAACAAAATAAAAACATGACTCATGACGTGTCAGTTATAAACATTAATTAGCATCTTTAAACAATTAAACATCGAGTTGTTTATGCAATACCCACGCTATTAAACCTACCCTCAATTACAAAATAGGCGTCGAAATTACCAAAACATATCCATATATGGAAATAACGCGTTTAACACTTTAATCAAATTCCATCACCAAAAAGGATTGAATCAAATTTAGAAATACATTTCATTATCTACGTTTCGTACTATTATACGAGGGGCCTTCTAAAAACAACCAGTAGGAGTGTTCGAATTGTATACTACCCGTTGTCAGACTATACGCCGCTGCCAGCAAGAGGGTTTTCGTGATCAAATATAGGAAGCTAGGAGAGATAAATTCGGAGAAATAGGAGGAGAATTGGAAGAGGAGAGAGAGAGAGAAGAGATGACGTCCGATTTGAATCGAGTCCGATCAGCAGGAAGAGAGTTGGAGGAATAAAGAGGGAGGGGAAAATTAGGAAAACGAGGGCTGAAAGAGAATCACTGATAGGGAGGGACCGAAGTTCACATGTTGAAGTAAAATTTATAGTGATTTTGGAACCATGAAGGATGTGCGATCTCGACACAAACCTTGGAACGTCAAAAACGATATGCAGTCCAAACTGATTTACCTAGGAAGATGAAATTTTGTAGGTACATTACTTTTGAGTTGTTGGTACGCATTAAGAAATAGTTTTTCGAATCCGTGGCCAAAATGTAAAATGGCGGCCCAAAACGTAGCAAAAAAGTATAAACTTTAAAAATGAACAAATTCAGGAGCTTATTTTATAAGGAGTATGAAACGTTTTACTTCAACAATTTGCACTTCATATTTGGAGAACACAGAGGGGTCTATATATAGATAAAGCGCGTCGCTAGGTGGTATAGTTCTGGGTACGTAGGAAAATAGGGAACTGACGGAGAAAGAGAGCAACTGAAAGGAATTGGGGCTTTCGACGACGACGAACGAAGAGGAGAAGAGACGAACGAAGAGGAGAAGAGACGAAAGGAGATCAGAAGAGGCGGTAGCCACAAGCGGCTCGCTCCCGTTGGCAAGTTTGATTGATCACCCGGGGCCAGTCAGAGAGCTCGCGGGCTGAGCAACCCCAAAACTGAAATACAGGGAAAGGGGGGAGAGGAGCGGGAAACGCACGCGGAAAAGCGCGCCAAACGGGAGAAGTTCCGCTAGGGGGATCCTTTCCTATCCTAGAAGTTCCTATATGAACAGAGAAAGAGGGAACGCTGGCGTCGGTCGGTGACAGAGGACGTTACCGACGCCCGAAGAGGCGAAAAGACCCCGCGATTCAAATTCTGAAAACCCTTGGACCCCCAATCCAATCCGCTTGTCGCGCACCCTAGAATTTACTCAGAGGAGAAGGGAAGGGAAGAGCGGGCAGGCAGGCAGTGAGCAAGCGGATCAGAGCGAGAGAGCCAGCGCCACCGCGTCCAGCTGTTGGAGAAGGCTAGTTTTCGACTTGCCTATAAGTTTCTATACTGTTATTCCGGCCTACACCGTATATTTATACTCCAAGGGCGCGCGAGCATATATATCTTCCACGGGAAGTCGCCGAGTGGGGTCTAGCTGAAACCCCCACCACCCTGAGTTGGTTGGGTGCGCGAGGAGGACAGGGATGGCGCTACTAGGAAGATATACTATAGTGGGGTCCCGACGTTCGGCACGCTCTACATCCCCTGTTTACTTAACTCGATTTAAACGCAATTCGTTGGGCGAGTCGCGAAGGGTGCTCTCGCTAGATATCCGAGAGATCGGATAGTTCCAAAACAAATCATTTCACGAAAGTATCACCCTAAGCACATAAACACTAGAAGGGTGACCAAACTTACGATACTTCAGTCTGTTTCCTTAAAAATAAGTTTAAAAACATGGCAAGCGTCCGACACCTTTCATACGACGATTGTCTATACATTTTCTCTGCCTTCCAATTTTATCCTGACAAATGCTATTGGCGCCCGCTTAGAAACACGCCAGCTGCCCCGCTATATTCCATCGTGACGTCACGCGCTTTCATCTTTTCCTCACCCAAAAACTTCAACAACAATGCAAAATGATGTAATAGAATATTAAACTGAATTTAATATTTTTTTCATAAAGTACCACGACACCTCTAAAGGTGAACCACCGCCTTTGTAAGCCACAAAAGATGCGGGAACGACTTGGCACGTTATTGATATGTTATCTTTACTTTCTCATGGAAAAGTTCGAAACCTTTTAGTTAAGCCTCGGTAATTGGGGAAGGAATGGATTTTAAAGAAAATTTCAGTAGTGGGAAAATGGGAATTGGTTTGATTGACACGGCGCCGTATTGTCCCCTTATTAAGAATAGGTCTTCTTAAAGTCCTCGGTTACTTCTTAGAAACAACGGCGAACTACAAAGGTAGCAGAGGGAGGGGGAGGTCCTCGACTAAGGTCTAAAACTCTCCGGACACCAAGGAGAAAATTGGGCTCGATTTTAGTGGTTTGGCGCCAGTCGGTGAGAAAAATAACTAAAACAGAATTGCCGCATCCACGTGTCGCCTTAGGTCTCTTTTTCCTACTTCATTTCCCGAGAGAGAGAGAGAGAGAGAGTGTTCCTGTCAAAAACTGTGGGCTTCCCAAAGTCCCCTCCGCATAGACCCCAGAAAGGTCGAAAAACTATGGGAACAATAGCTTAGACTGACCTCCAAAGATGATAGTCCGGCGCCGACCATTTACCCTTCCGAGGGAGTAATCACTCTAATAGGTTTTGGGTTTTCCACTTCCCACCGACTCATTAAATATTTATACAACTCTCCCCCCAAAAACCATCGAGTAGTTACCCTCTCGATGAGTTATCCACACACACATACATGTAAATTGATTCCCTTTGTGGACCCCGCCTGAGAAAGAAAATCTTTACACAAATACGATAAAAATTTTCCTCTTCTCTAACTAAACCCCAATTCAAAACGGACGCGTTTAGACAATGTTTCAACCTTTTAACCCCTTCGTACATCAACGCTTTTAGCGAGTTTTCTTTAAATGCGAACTAAACTAAACCTATTTTCTACCTTTAGGACCTTAGTGTCAAGGCCATTTCTACACAAAAGACACTGAAAGTTTCCTTTCCATATTCACGACACAAAGAGGATGTCTCAAACACGCGCGACGACGCCAAGGAGTTTCAAAAGGGTTGACTTTTATCTTGTCGGCAATCTTCAGAAGAAATTTTGGGAATCGAAACACAGACCCTTTTCCAAAAAGGTACCTGCTCTCAGAGAATACGAGGGTCTCCTCCAAGGGCTCGCTCTGGGGGTTCCTGCCTTTGACCACGAGCTCTCAAAGGTTTTAATTTTCGACCTCGTGCTATACAAGTAGATTTTGGTAAACATCATCCCATACTCTTCCATCTTTCCAACGCGTTGCCACCCTAATCTGTCACCCCCGCTATTTTCGTAAATGGATTTTCGTTTTGCTACGACTAAGTAGGGAGTCAGTAGAACTATAGTCAGAATGAGGGAAACTCTGTTGCAAAAAGCAGGGTGATTGTAACGGGACGGGGAAAAAGTTCGGGGGAGAACAGATTTCCTTGTACAGTTTTTCACATTCTCATTGGACTATTTGGCGTCACGTGGGTGGTGTACGTCTCTTTTCAACTCTGCATTTATTCGACCCGGCAGCAAATGTTAGCTATATCCGAAAAGCCTCGAGCTTGTCAGAAAGCAATAAAGAGATCTTTTGGTCAACTGCGGACAAACTGATCGACCGCTTGTATTGATGCCCTCAACAATCAATTGAAAAATTCAACACAATGTGTCCACCACAATAAGTCAAGTAGACGCTCGTGTCGCGCTAAGTATCGGTGTTCGTGGCCGGACAACTTTTAATTATCAACCTGTACGTCTTTTCAAACTGACCAGTGCGACGTCAAATTGAAATGAATACTTATCAAAGTCAGTCTTATCACCATCAATTTCTAGGAGGACAAGAACCGAGTCCATTAGCGCCAGTCGTGAAAAAGGAGGTTGATTTAGAAGTCAATAAATTGAACTACAACAGTTCATTATTTGATGTACAAACTAGAATGGGACTTTTAACCCCGTCAACTAATAACACCCAACTTGGTCAGCAACATCTTCAAGACCGCGTGGCCTCATCGTACCATCACAACCCATCACCTAACCTACCCGATGACTGTCATCACACACCAACATTGGACAATTACCAAAAGGTTCCTCAAAATACGTACACGAGTGTCAAAAATCAAAGAGAAATCTTCGCTTGGATGAAGGAAACGAGACGTTCTTTTAAAGAAACTGACTTGACCATCAACCCGCAGATGGAAGGATCGTACGCGAGGTCAGAGATGACCGGTAACGAAACGATGGCCAATCATTCACCTACGATGCTAGGTTCACTTCATCGTAACCAACAAGGTAAGATTTTTTTACTTCTTCCACGTGGGGGTCGACAACGAAGTCATGTTATTCTTTTTTTATTTTTTTTACGGATGACGTAACCGGATGGGGCGGGGATAACACGTTACGTAATCGATAAACATGGTGCACTTAAGTCAATTATGGCAAACCGTGCAATATTTTTCATACGTTTAGAAAATAATTTCTCAATTATAACGAATTAGATATTGAGTAAATTATTATCTGTAAGAAATACTTGATTGAGTGTTAGAACTTAGAAACGTGGGTATTTACCATCCAAATAAACACTAGCGTCAAGAAAATGGATATGTTTCTCTCGCTCTCTCTCTCTCTTTCTCTCTCTCTCTTTCTGGGGATCGCTTCTCCGACAAGGAGTTTTACAAGCTAATATAACGGTGGTTCTTTCACTAAGTTCACCCTGACTGCCCCGAGAAAAGATTTATGACTGGCAACGTTTATGGCGCTAAACTGTTACGGAGGGGTCCCTTTTATGAGGCAATATTTTTTCTTGGCGGCTTAGATACACGAACTACGGCTCAGTCCCTCTTTTTTTTCTGAAAACACACAACCTAAAATGTCCCCACAACCCCAGTAATCTAACAACTCGGTAAAAAATACAGTTAAGGAGTATTCAGACAGTTTTCTTGAGATATACAAGTCCTGAAATTTTCCAAACTCACTAGGACAATATTGTCTATAGACAGCGTGATATAGGGGTTAGAGAAATTTCCTCCCCCTTTTCTGGGTTGCCAGTAATTTGTTATTGGAGCATCTCAGGTTTGGAACTGAATGAATTGAAGAGAATACTTCAAGTGTTTCAGTCTGTTGTAGATAGCAGTTGAATTGGCAAAAATAACGTCTGAACAGACCTTAAGATGAAATTGAGATCAAATTTCACCTTTTAATTTTTGTTACATCACTGGGTACACCTCGTAAAAATTATATGGGTTTAAAGTCTGTGAGATTGAGGGCCCTGGAATTAAGGTTTCCTTTAAAAATAAATTAATTCGAAGTAATAATGTTCAAATAAATTTATTTTGAGTAGGGACAACCCAAAACATTTTATACACTACAAGGGGCTAAAGAACAACGACCTTTTAACATTCTGACACATACACCCTAGCGGAATTTACCCCCCGAATAAGGAATTCACGAGAAAGAAAGAAATTCAAAAGAATTCAATCATAAAACTTGTAAAAAGAGAAAAACAGTTCGGTGTTTTGCGAAAATTGAAACGCCATCAAGGATAAGCGGGTTTAAAGATACGCCAGGCGTCTCAAAAAATCCATAAAGGGAGTCGTTTGTCACATTGTCAATTGAGAAAATCAAACATTAATCGCGTTGACAGCGTGATCTGTCATTTGAAGGCGAGAGAAGACAGTCAAATATTCATATGTCCCCCCAAAAATGGAGCAAAAAAAAAAAAAAAAACAAGTGACGAACAAAATGAAAAACCAATATTTTTCAAATACTCCCTCAACATTTTTTGGTGGTAAAATAAAACTCGCAAAAAAATCTATTACCGCTCGTGAAACGGCTTTACAAAAGTATTTTGTTTACAACTAGGGGTCAACCTCTTTGAAACACGCCTAAGTATTTAGACTTGACCACTATTTCCCCCCCTCCCTCACTCACTCCCTTTGGTCAAAAAAGGGATAGATCTCCACGCACGCGATACACCTATAATTGAACGTTTCACCTGATGTATTGACTCTGGAAAAGTGTACAGAAAATTCGTCAGAATCGATCTTTGTTGGGTCGTATCGATTCAGGAGGTTTTTCTTTTTTAAAGTTAAAAAGGTATACGATACGATCATTAAGCAGAAACGATTTATATGTTTGTAGCAAAATAATATAAAAGAAAATTGGTTTCTATGGAAAATTTTCAACATAATGTTTCGAAATCCTTGAATGTCACGATATATGGCAAATATAAATAAATATAATTTTCAAGGCAAGGAAAGATTAGTATATTAAAATTGTTTGTGGGAAAACCCAAAAGATATAAGCAAATAGAGACTTTAAAAAAACAGAATTCTGAAATTAAATTTAACTTGCATTCTAGAATTCTAATCTCAATTTCTCGCTCGTGCGTGGATTAAGTAGTATTCCCAAGAGGGTTAAAGATCCATGATAAAACTTTGCATGAAAAATCTAGCTCCAAAAACTAATTCAACATCTATGAAAGAAAATTTAGCGCAATTAACAAAACTTCAACTTTTAATCAGTTAAATATTAAAACAAGAGTCTCTGTCTCTAATCTTCTTGAAATGACATTAACATATAGCGCTATAAATTTACTAAAACATATTCCACACTAGATAACACCGCAACAGAATTTCTGAACATACTTAGAAAGACAGTATACATTCGCGTCAAGGGGTAATACATATTCGTTGCGGAAGCAAACTAGTTTTGAACCTTGTTCGGTAAACGGTAAAAGTCCGGCTTGCAAGCATAAATCACTGACCAACTGGGAAATACAGGAGGGGGGCTAGAGTTCCCTTGTCTACAAGCTACCGCCGTTACCGTACCCAAACCTTTTCCCGCCAAAATCTCTCAACAACGGATTATGTAAAGTTCTAGGGTAGTGGTGGTGGGGAACTAAGGTAGATTCTGAAATACCCGCGGGATTCGAAACGAGGCGAGAATTATTTCGCGGGAAAGGAAAGTTTAAACACGAGCGCGCGGTTTCAATCTCGTGCTTCGAATTCGCGCGCGCGCGCTTTTGCTTCTCCGGGCAATGCCAATGCATAGGACATACTCCACGTGCGCCCCCTCAGAGATTAATTTGTCATCGTTGGAGGTTTCGTTGTGGCCAGCCTTTACAAAAGGCTCAATAGGGCCGCCTTAAAAGCATAACTGTGTCTCGGAAACGAGAGAAAAGCGTCTGGAGGAAACATATCCGCCGTTCAGGCTTTGTAAGGACGTAACTAAGACAGGAAACTCTCTGGCCCAAAATAAATTTAAATCAAATATACAAAGATACGTAACAATGATATGTTTGCCATACTCAAAGTGGAATAGGAAGTGGGGGAGGTAATATTTTAAGTTATGGAAGATGCTAAGTCATTTTAGGGTACTTGCAGGGCTCAAGAAGACCCTGTGTTGTCTGTCAGTACATTTTTGTTACTCTCAAAGCTTCAAGGGTTTAGGCTAAGGGTTGATTATCAGTTAGTCAGTGTCGTATCCTTTATTAGTTACGTCCATGTTCTTCGCATGCGCCAAAGGGTCCCTTAAATTTTCCTCCAATTTGGTTTGGGCTTTAGTAACATCCACTACATCACCAAAATTTTCCAGGGAGTAAAACTAAGAGTTCGGGTTCAAAGCTACGCTCTCACGCTCTAGTATAATAAAGGCTATAGCAACCAACCATATTTCACGCTCTTTGTCTTTCATTTTGCGTTCGTTATAAGCTCCCTGGTCATTGTTTCCAATGTTTCTCGACCCTTGTACAGTTCGAGGATGCTTTAGATTTATATATAAGAGAGTGAGAGAAGGGGGACCCAACCCAAGTATAGTGAGAAATTTCGTAGCTAGAGCGTCAATGCCATTTTGACCGACTACTTTATAACACGGTATCAGCGCCACTGAGCTTTTAAACGGTACGAAAGAGATGAATAGTCATTTATAATAACATCAAGATGCCTTACCCCATTCCCCTACCCTTCCTCTTAAGCCTAGCTAACTCCTGAGCAATTTTCCCCGGGTTTTGTTTAGGTTAAGCCTTGGTCGAAATATTTTAGAAATATATTATAAAGCTTTAGAAATGTGTAAGGAATGGTTCACAAAATGAAAGTTTTAAAAGCGATCTATTCTCTTGCTAGGAAAGAGGACCGAGCGAGCTTTAACTTAGTTTTGTGAAATCCAAACAGCTGACAGCAGTTTTAAATTTACGTACCAGATGACACGAGTCCCATAATTTCTATAATTCTCCTTTCGTATAAAATTATGAACTTAAAACAAAGCTAGAATTTATGATTCGTCTTTTCACAAACCAATCCGTAAACAAAAGTATTACGCAGTTCTTTATAATTTGTTTGGTTAGGCCTAACTAATTTAGGCCACGTTTGTTATACTGCAGAATTTTTTTTCTTCTAAAATATAAATGGCGGCGGGAACATCGTACGTCTTAAAGATGATGATAGCGGTGATCAGTGTCCCCGTATAAGTTCCATCGCTCCATCACGAGCTCATCTACTAAGACGACAAACGGGTGCCCGACCCACTCGGTGACATACGCTAAACAAACCGTCTTTCATTCTGCTGTAACGTCACTTTAATGAAGGACATCTTGAGTCGAGAATAACGCTCGTGCCATAATAAACGTCACCTCCGATTACGTAACTTTACGTGCCCTGGCATTAGCTAGAAAATTATAATATTTGTAGGCAAAAAATAAAGGCGGGTTCTTCCTCGTGACAAGTCGTATTCTCAAATCACGTGGGCTTGATTACGAATTGTTAAAGCGCACGAGGGATTCTAAAACTCACAAAGCACGTGATAATAATCAATAAATTTTGGAATCGCGCTAATTTATTTAAAAACTGAAACTAGGCTTAAAGAAAATTTTAAGTTGTACTAGTTGCATTGGGTATACTCATTTTTGAAAACTTTTTTGAAGTATAAGGGGCCCCAAAGGTTAGTACGCCTTAAGTTTCGATCCTTTAAAAGCCAAAGAACAGAAGCCCAGGTTATATAAGCGAACGTACGCCACCCACGGCGGCCACCGAGAAAGTAAGATATGTCCATTTCTGGTGGTAATTCGATTATCAGTAGTATAGCGCCAACACATCAAAAGCCAGAGTGATGGATGACCTGAAAGAGGCATCGAACGACGACGGACGAAGTCTGCAGGAAAAGACTGCATGCCCCGTTCTATTGATAGGGCATACCCCGCTCATTCTTTTTAATATAAGCCTCGTCAATAATATTCAACTCGATGCTATCATGACGTTGTTAAATCGACTACTCGTATTAATTTCAAACTAAAAATTACGTATTTTTCTTTTATAAACAGTTTGTTTCGAGAGCGTCAAACGTCCCCGTACCGCGTACACAAACAACCAGCTGGTGGAACTGGAAAAGGAGTTTCATTTCAACCGATACTTGTGCAGGCCTCGCAGGGTGGAGCTCGCCGCGCAGCTAAGCCTATCAGAAAGACAAATCAAAGTCTGGTTTCAAAATCGGCGAATGAAATACAAGAAAGATTCCAAATCACGAGGCGGAGGAAGTATTTACGACGGTACATCACCGAGTCCTCATTCTAATTGCAGTATTGATACGTCACCCCAACCACCAATTCACCCATCATCGCCTACAATTATTACGAGCTTGACCGCCAACGTTCCTACAAGTACCTTGTCGCAAAGGAACACGAGTCCTGTGCTGAAAGTTCCCGAATATTCCCAAGACAGTCTCGATAAGCATTCAACCATGAGACAGTCTTTCGAGGAACAGCATCAAAACAGTCAAATTGTCAACAACGGATTTTACCATCACCCTACTGCTACAGTCTCAGAAACCCATCCATTAAGTCTAACAAACGGCGGAATACCCTTAAGACATTTCCCAATCGCAGATACGTCATTCAACAACGAGCGGCGTTACCCAACAAACCCTAGTCCGTCCGAACCCATAAAGGATCTATTGCTAACCATAGATACAGTAACCAATCAGCTACCGGCTTACGAATACGTCACCGAAGTCTCGAGACTTAAACAAGAAAGACCACCGAGTTACCCGACGCAGTATTACAATGGTCAGTTTTATCAAGACGAGTCCGTCCAGGAACAAAGCGCATACCACCAGAATATTCGCTACGAACAATATGCTAATATGCAACCCAAGAATTTCATTGAAAATGATTGGATATCATCGTGTTCCGCGAGAGTAAATCAGGATTACGTCACAAATGGAAAATACGACACCACAACAAAACTTACGCACCTATGATGAACTTAAATTTAGAATTAATTTCAAAAATTTCGGATCTCAGGGATATAATGTCGTAGTAATTAATTAATCGTGGTATTTAATTAAACTTTCTGTTAAATAATGTGAAATATTAATTGTTTAGTTTTTTATATTAATTTAGGGTTAAAATTTATAACTTTGTTTTGAAAAATCTGAAAGAAAATTAATAATTTGATAATTGTAATATTTTACAATGAATACCTATGTATTTTTGTAAACGATGATGTGTACAATACGCTTTAATGTACTAAGGATATATAATTCACGTTTCACAAAAAGTCACGTGAACTTTAACCTAAAAATAACCTAGTCTATATAACCCTAAATTATAAATAAATGATATATTTCACGTAATAACAAGTGCGTAACTATAAATAAAATGTTTCTAATTTCTTTTTTAATTTGATTTTTAATAATTAATATATTTCGATATACAGGAAGAGTGAGTGTTTGGGTAAACTCATAACCTAATGAAAAAATACAGGAACAACACATTGAATCCGCTAATTGAATTGTCCTGTCATGAAAAATAACATCGAAGCTGTTAGGCGAATGACACGGTAAGAAAGCTCATAGCCCATTCTCCCTTAGGGATGATTAAAACCTATAGAACTAAAACACACCCGTCAGAAGCCCATTAAATGAACTAATCGACATTTGGTCATTATTATTCTGTCCTATACAATGCAATATATAAGTCCTACTGAGAATGCTTCTTTAATTCGCGGCCATTTTGAAAAATGGCGGACAGATAAATTTACTAAAAGGTAGGTACAGAAGTACAACCGCTGGTAAATAAGTTTATTTATTAATTTTGTTTACGCAATATACCAAAAAAGCGTTTGATTGCAATATATATAGACTTTAATAACAAAAAGCGTTTGATTGCAATATATATAGACTTTAATAGCAAAAAGCGTTTGATTGCAATATATATCGACTTTAATAACTTGCTTATTTTTGGTAGCAATAAATATTTCAATTTACTTCAATTTAATGTACTTCCGATAAAAATATCCTAGATTGTCGATCGAATGTTATTCGGACCCTGTCAGATGGCTCTCGCATGCCAGAAAGAGGAAAAGTCTAGTATAAATAAATGATATTGTAGGGATACCCCCAACCTAAATGGAGTTTAACATTGAGAAAGTATAGCTTATTTTTCAAATACGGGGTTACCTCTACGTTGTAATTCGCCCGTGAAAAGAGAGAGCGAGCTCTCGGTTCTCGCTCGCAAATACAATTAGACAACATACCGTGCTGAAGGATAATTATGAATGATGAGGTTTGGGACGCGGAACCGATATCCCAGCCACCCCTAGGGGTCACTAATTAAAGAGAAAAGGGGCGAGGGGTTAGATACAAGACCCTTATAACCCCCATCCCCCTACACTATGCACGTACGTCGAACCTAGCAAATCTTGCCCATAATCTTGTAAAGATTCTTTAAAATGTCGCAATATCTTTCCAAAAGTACTTTTCATCGATGATGAATGGATTATTAATAACTAAGAAATTACAATTTAGGGTTCAATTGAATTGTTTCCCGTAAATAGCCATTGAAGTTATTTATATTTAAAAAGCACGTTTTTCATCAAGTGGCATTACGATAAATTGTTGTCGAAGCGCGAGGAATTAAGAATATTTTAGAATCGTTAAACACAAAGGCTTAACGATTTTAAAATACTCCCAAAAGCGCGTGAAATTTTAATTTAGTAAAATGTCTAAAGAATACGATTAAAAATAAGTTGCAAAACTTTAGGCCTAGAGCGCATTCCCAACAACCAACAGACAGACAGAGACAAACTTTGAACTATTTAAACTTTTCAAAGAACGTCTGAGAGTGTCGCGTGACCTTTTTTCACGGTTTTTATTTAGAGTCACTCCGCGACGAGAAAGAAAACCATGACTGTTAAAACGTTTTATATCATTCGGAAGAAGGAACTATATAAACTACTTTGAAGAAAAAGTTTGTCATTCCTACGCGCCACTATAGTAAGACGTTACGTTTGCTACCAATGGTAACAGAGGCCGCGCGGTTTTTATCAGCCAGCGTAAGGCGCAGCTGTTATTTACGGAGGCCCTGTGCCAACTCGGAACCGAAATGGAGCATTGTACCGACTGTACCATTTGTATACCGGGATATAATCGTCAAATTGAAAATAAAACCGCAAGAATCAAAATCAGAGTTCTTCCCACATATTTAGAAATATATTGACAGACAAGTACAGGGGCAATGTATTGCGGCACTTCAGTAGGATCCCATGAACGTTATACATATCCAATGATTACTATAATGCGATCGCTGCAACGATTATCGGGTAATGTATGCCGTTAGACATCCATAACTTGAAGTGAATACGCGATAAGCTTAGCCGAGATCAAAATCTCAGATTGAGTACCAACATGTCTCGATACCAAGGTTTAAAATTTAATACTTAGATTTCAGACAAGGAGTATTCGTACCATTTACGCCAGGAGGCCAGGCTACTTTGCGGACAAAGTGCAGTAAAAAGTAGCCTCGCCTCCTGGTGTAAATGGTATCAGTTCTCCTAGTCTGAAAGAAGCTAGTACTGCATGTTTCGAGTCTTACAAACGGTCCAGTCACTAGTAATCGGTTTATTCATGTCCATGGGAAGGTGATCTGAAGACTGAGGCCTAGCAGCCCCTCGAATCTTAGAAAGATTTTGGGCGGTCCAGTTTTTGACTTCAATTTAGGTACTTCGTAAGATTAGGATGGATATATACATCTTGTTTCGACGAGTGATTTTATATAAAGATATTCGAGGTTAAAGAACATAGATACATTCTGGTGGAATATATTTAATGTAGCCCGGGCCTTTTGCATGGTACTCGCATTTGGGAAAAGAAAAGTCGAAGAAGGGAGAGGACGAAGCCGAGTCAAGCAAGGGCTCCACGAGTGCAGAAAGAAAGATCAACCAAAGAGAACCAACCAAAACTACAGAAGAGGAGAAGAGAGAGAGAGAAAAAGGGCCTTTTCAGGAATCTGACGTTAGCTCGGTTACGCTCTGCTTGGTCGCTTTCGGGTCGCCTTTCAAATTTTTTTCTTCTTTCCTTAGTCCTAAGTCCTTTTTCTTCAAGCAGCGTGGGTATACATATATATGTATGGAAGAGATAGCAGCGAGAGGGGAAGAACACTTGCGTCTTATAGTGCAGAATCTTATCATTTGAAAAGGTTTAATAAATCGTAATTTTATCAATTTCGGCTAAAAGTTCGAATGAATCATGAAGTCCCGTATAGACTGAGAGCTAGTCGATACAAAAACCACCGTGTTATGCAAGAGAAAGGGGATGGTTAAGTGTTCTAGCATATCAAGGTCATTTTAAATTGAATTTCACAACTCGCCAATGAAGATCGGTCCCAAAAATTACTTAAGTTTTCTTTAGAATTACCAAGCCCATAGTGACCAACCCCTCGTGGATGCGTACAGTACCACCCTCGACCTTCGGGGACGTTGAATATCCACCCACAAAAACATAGAGTATAGCAGCAGCATGTTTTTTTCGCCGTAAAAAAATATATATTTTTTTTCCTCTTGCTTCTTCATCTCCAAGTAGGAAGGTTTTCCTAGAACTATCTCTTCCCCTCGCGACGTTGAATTCTACAACATTCCCATGTCTCGAAGACATTTTTAGACCCCTAAGCTTTGGCGTACCATCCAGAGGCAGGAAGGAATAGTTGAACCCATGATACCGTAGTTGCCAATCAAATCAAAGACAGACTTCGGTTCGGTTTGGTTTGGCTTCGCTTGATGGTGCTACAAGAGCGGAGGGTTATGCCTAGAAATAAACTATTTTTTTTTCTTCTTTCTTGTAGCTGGATCAAGGGATGGTACAACAGCAAAAGGCGGCCTCTGTTTTATCACGCTTGAAAAGTCGCGTACCACTGGTTTACTCGTGGTTATATACCAACTGGGGTCGATGGTCAACAAAAAATACTAGCGCGACCCCTCCCTCCCCCGTACATGGATACGGATATGTTGTTTAAATTACGGAAGATGTACACAGCGACATTTTTATATCGAACGAAAAAAACGCGTCTAAGTGTTCACTTCGACAAAAAATGACCACAAAAATTCGACTAAAGTTGTTTGGTCTTTAATGACTGTATTTGGTTTGGCTTCAGTCACACCGCGAGGGTTGTTTAAGCTAAACCACTTCGGGGCTCGCTTGAGTGACGAATGGGGAGTAATTAATCAATCCGGCATCTTTTACAAAGTATACAGGGTTAACCCCCCAAAAAGCCTACCGTTCACCAACGGGAAAAAAAATTCGGGGTGATAAAAGGAAGTCTTTTACATGGAAGAATTAAAATTCAATGTTCGTTTAGGCTATAACCCAAAGTCGGGTGGTCTCTGATATCTTTACGCTAATTTTAAGTACGTGGCTGTTGGGTATCTAGAGGTTTTTATAGCTCGCAAAGGCTTAACGCGTTTGATTCCGACTCGCCACATTCCCAAGTAGTAAGACGACCTCTCTTTCTCTCTTTTTGAAAAAGAGTCATTTAAAAAGGTTTACTCTTCCTATAATTTATCACTCATTAAAGGGTTCCGGGAGAAGCTAGCTAGGATAGTTTAGTCTTTCGCGCCTCTAATCTTCGTGTTTTCGCGCATTTTTTTACTACCATTAATAGAATATTTTCTTCATTTCGAGTATCATAGCGCGCGAGTTTGTGCGTTTGCACGCGCCAGAAGGTCCCGAAGAAGTTAAAGCTCATCTATCTTTTAACCGTGACCGAAATAGTGGTGCAAAAAAATTTCACGCAACGTAGAAGAAACACTGAAGATAGCTAAACCTAACTTTTCTCCCTCCCTTGGCTTCCTGAGCCAAATGAATGCCAACCAAACAGCGGGATGTTGGGATACGTTTACAAAAAAATTAAAGGATTGGATTTAAATGGGTCAAAGTGTGATAGTGTTGTTATTATTGTTGGTAAAACCGTTTAAACTATATTGCGAATTGTTGTGTTGCCTCTAGCCTCTCATGGTAATAGAGCAATAAAGAAAACCAGAACTCACTGGTGTTGATCGAGGTTCCTATGCGATGTTCAAGTTGTAGATGGTCGAGAATTGTTCCATGGTGTATTGCAAGTTCTCTCCAATAGATGGGTGGCCTTCTGTTAAATTTAACCTCGTGTTAGACACTGTTGGCATAAGCACCAAGATTATTAATAAATATGTCTAAGGTCCTCGACCTAATATTTTGTCAAAATAAGATATCTGCAAGCTTTTAAAAATCAGTTTATAAGCAAAAATATCTCTTCAAGATTGAGTATAGTAAATTTTGAGTATCAAGTTATGCAAATCAAGCCATACAGAGCTCTAGTTGATACGAGAGACTGCAAAAAAGAAGTGCCAACGAGGTTGAAGGATGGCCTCTTCATTCTGCAAACAGAATCGCGAGGTTCCGCTTACTGTCAGCAGTCAGCGACGCGCATCGTAGAACGAATAAGCCTAACCCGTTTAATTTAAAACGAATTTATTTCTCAGCGAGTTAAGGACTGCAGCGCGTCTCGAAAAAGTAATAAGAAAAATTGCTAGCATTTTTATCCTGACTTAAAAAGCGTCTGCAACCCCTAGTCGAGGCGAGAAACGCAAACAGCTGTCGCTACTTTTGAAATTAGAAAAAAATAACTTTTAAAAAAAGACTAGAAACCGAGGCTTAGGGAGATACGTAAGGAACCAAGGCTTAAAAACACCACCACGCGCACCCCGTGTATGTCTGTGCTATATTTAAATCGTAGTCTGATCTAAATCTAGAGTTCCGAAACCTTTTTCTTTTTAGGGTCCCTCAAATAAAACGCATAAAGTAAGCAGAAACTAAGATTTTTGATGTTCTCACGCGTTTGAAATCAAAAATCAAGTGAAAATACTTGATATCTAACTTAAATAGATTTATCGAAGAAGCGGAAAGAAGAAATGCATGATGGTTTTAACGAATAGCAAAAAAATAACAGCGTTCATTCCTTGGCTACACTGCCAAAGAATTCGCCTCAATCAAAGTCTAGTAGTGTCTCTCTCATTTTACCGATCCCCTTACTTTTCGGGTACCTCAACTGTCTTAGCGAAACGCGTGTCTCCACCACATCAAGAATCTTACGTTTAAAATTAGGCTTTGATTTAAAAATAAGAGAGAAAAAAATTTAAGAGTTCATACCTACGTCTTTTCAGATAGCAACAAGGTGATAAATAATAGAGAGGTAGACGAACTATATACTTAAAGACTATAACTGTACACGCAAAATTCAGTTAAAATTTCAATTAATGACTTTACTAAGCCTAAAATACTTCATTAAATCTTAAAACCAAGGCTTAACGAAATATTAATATACCTTCACAAAACATAATTCAAAATTTAAAAACGAATATTTTAATTTAGTGACTCTTGTTTTAGAGGATTTCTTCTTACTAATGATGGACTTAATTGCATTAAAAATAACCTACGCCCAGATAATCTGGGCCACGAAAAGATAAGTTAAGATAATAATAAAAAAAATTATTGGTCTAAAAATGTCCATGAGAATTTTTTCGCCTACTTCTTAAATTTTTACGTATAAGTCTCGCACGCGTTTCTTTTTAGTTTCTTCTAAGTACACTTTTAGGGGGGTTTTACATTATTCAGCTCGGTCCATCGGGCGCCAGACTTTCTGAGTTTGTAATTCAAATATACGCCTGCCAAGAGAAAAGCACTACGACGAGTCACACACACACACACGTACCATGCGAATATAAGCACCCTTTTCTATAACGTAAAGTATTACGGAATATAACGTTGTGGGTTTTTTTAACCCTCCCTTCTTGCCTCTTCCCCATCTCTAAAAAACGTCTCCATCACCCTAGTGTTGGTGACACGAGAAAGGTGTCCTGCATTATGAAAATCAGTTAAAACTTTCAACCAGAATAGTCTAGGCTATATCCTATCCTCATGAATTAATACATTATAACACGAATAATTTAATACTAAAAAAGGTTAACAACCTTACTATAGATATACAATTAAAGTTATTTACTATAAGATCAAAGTAATTTAAACCGACAATCAAATATTATTGGGATAATATAATAAACTCGTGTATTTCTTAAACCCTCCTCCACCCATAGATTTAAGGTTTAAAAAAATCCACCCACCGAGGTATATTTTAAAAAGAAAAACCAGAGAATTTTACATTTTTTTCTCGTCACACACCCCGTGGTATAGATATATTCGCACCACGTGGTGTGGACTGTGCTGCATGGTACAGTAAGGTTCTAGTGTCTATGATGACGGTGGTACGGTGCAGGACCGAAACGTTGCCATCTCCATTCCCGCGAACATTAATTTCAATTTATTTCGCCTATATTGCATGGGAGGACGTTTTCTTTTTTCTTTTTTCATTTTTTTTTTGGTGGCAGCTTTTACTTTGTTTGAGGAGGCTCCAAAAACTGTCTTTTTCGTATATTTTAAATTCTTGTAACTAGAACTAAAATTTTGGTGATAAACAAACCACCACTCCTAAAAGTTTCCTGAAATTTTTCTCGATTTTTCTCAAAAAATAAATTAGGCCTAACTATTATCAATAGCGTGCAATATTTCTAGTGCAAAAAGCAGTTCAGGCCTAAAAATTAAAAATTAGGCATAACAATTGTCATTGGCGCACGTGATTTTATATATTTCTCGTGGTGAACTCGGTTCAAACAGAATTCCACGAGACACGTGACTCTACAAATCTACAATTAAGGAAAGTTGTACTTTGTTGATATCGATTTACAAAACTAAAACTCTAAACAAACATGGTCCACTTATATTGCAATTTATTCTAGTAACGACAACAGATATAGCCAATTAAACAGTATAATTAAACGATAAGGTATCAGCATTGATAAAGCTAACCCTTGCTATACAGGGTGTTTCTGAAAAGTCCATCACAAATTAAGGGGCGTGTTTATGGGACCAAACTGAGCGGAAAGTACCTTGGAACATGGGGTGTACAACATTTTGTTACGGAGATATGGCCTTCCAAACATTCGCCCCTAAAACAAGGAAATATCCAAAAATGAGGAGTAACACTTAAGACTGACTAACCAGCTTGTTTAAAATTACTAGACAATTTCAATAGCCTTTAATCGAACAATTGATTTCTACCTTTACTAATCAGAAGCGTATAAATGAGTAGAAGTATGCCTACGGTGGTAATGTAAAATTAATCCCAAGTGACATGATGTTTCAAGATCTTCCCAGCACCAAGTAAAATGGTTCTGATTGAAGGGACTTTTATTAGCACAGCGTAAACAACGTTATTTTCAGGAATTAGTCCAAATGTCCACGGGCGGCATTACAAAAACGAGGCAGTCTTTCGAATGATACTTGGACATGTTGGAAGATCCCTGGCTTGTTCCTGTTATCTCAAACCGTAAAAAGCTACGCAAATCTTCATCATCACGGACAACACTCTTGTACGTTAGGTATGACCTTGAGAAAACCTAAAAGGACATCTCGAATGTATTTGAAAAACCCATCTCCAATTAAGGGGCGTGTTGTTTGTTTCCAACAAAGTAAACTCGCCCAGAGAACAATTACAATGCAGAGCCACGTTTCGGCGTTAATGGCCCACAAAGGTGGTCCCAAAAACAAGAACAAACTTTAATTTGTTTCGTTCAGTAAGTGTTTCATGTGTCATAGATAAAACGCCATGATTAATGCACGAAGAAAATGAATTTATTGACAAGTTTTAACATTTAATTGCAACTAGTTACAAAAATTGTTCAAAGTGTTCACCACCCGCGTTAAGTCACACATTAGCACGTCTTACAAATGATTCCCTTACACGTTGAAAAATGCCTGGAGTTTCGCGAATTGTTTGACAGCCGTGAATTATTCGTCGACGTAGCTCTTCAACATCGGGCACTTCAGTCTGATAAACTAAGTCTTTCAGGTGGCCCCAAAGAAAGAAATCACAAGGGTTCAGATCGGGTGATCGAGCAGGCCACTCCACAGGTCCACCTCGACCTAACCACCGCAAAGGGAAGGTCGCGTTAAGATAATTTCGGACCGCGATGCTGAAATGTGGTGGTGCACCATCGTGCATGAACCACATTCTGTTTACCAAACCTAAGGGTACGTCTTCGAGTAGTTCCGGTAAATCGTCCCGTAAGAACTGCAAGTAAGCCACACCGTTTAACCTGGGCTCTAGGAAATGTGGCCCAATTAAATTGTCACCCACAATACCACACCACACGTTTAAACTGAATTGTACTTGGTGACTTCTAACGCAAGTTGCGTGGGGGTTTAGCTGGGACCATTGATGTTTATTATGTAAGTTAATAATACCATCCCGTGAAAAGTTAGCTTCGTCAGTAACCAACAAATCCCGTGGGAAATCGATATCGTTTACTTTAGCCAGAAACCACTGACAAAACGCCGTGCGTCGTGGGTAGTCCGCTGGATTCGAACCTTGAACTTTTTGAACATGGAAAGGATGAAACCGGTGGCTTCTGAGGATTTTCCACACGAGCGTGTGGTTTACGCCTAATCGGCGACCAACTTGGCGGGTACTTGATTCAGGCTCGTCCTCGAAAATGGTGAGAACTTCGTCTTCTACGGCCTCTGGGATGGCTCTCGCTCTAGGTTGAGGTCCAGCCGGTTGGATTCGTCCATCTTGCCTCAAACGTCTGTCCACAGCCTCGAACGTCAGTCGATTTGGTAGTCGCCTCTGCGGAAATCTTTCCTGATACAAGCGTACAGCTGCAGCGGCATTCCCCTCGGCTAGTCCATACATTAGGTGCATATCCGCATATTCGGCACTTGTGAATAAAGGCATTGTAACAGACTTCGTTGAATTATGAGTTTAATAAAACAAACACATGTACGTGAAACCTCTTTTATTCCTTTCTTAAAAAACATAGTGCTCTGTTTTAGTGCTCTGTTTTTTAAGAATAGGCGAAGTTCTCACTATTTTCGAGGACGATCCAAAAACAAGCAGCCGCCAATTGGTTTGCTGATTAAGAAAAAACCACACGCAACTTGCGTTAGAATTCACAAAGTACAATTCAGCTTAAACGTGTGGTGTAGTATTGTGGGTGACAATTTAATTGGGCCATATTTCCTAGAGCCCAGGTTAAACGGTGTGGCTTACTTGTAGTTCTTACGGGACGATTTACCAGAACTACTCGAAGAAGTACCCTTAGGTTTAATAAACAGAATGTGGTTCATGCACGATGGTGCACCACCACATTTCAGCATCGCGGTCCGAAAACTTGTCAATAACATTTTCTTTGTGCATTAATCATGGCGTTTTATGTATGACACATGAAACACTTACTGAACGAAACAAATTAAAGTTTGTTCTTTTGTTTGGGACCACCTTTGTGGGCCATTAACGCCGAAACGTGGCTCTGCATTGTAATTGTTCTCTGGGCGAGTTTACTCTGTTGGAAACAAACAACACGCCCCTTAATTGGAGATGGGTTTTTCAAATACATTCGAGATGTCCTTTTAGGTTTTCTCAAGGTCATACCTAACGTACAAGAGTGTTGTCCGTGATGATGAAGATTTGCGTAGCTTTTTACGGTTTGAGATAACAGGAACAAGCCAGGGATCTTCCAACATGTCCAAGTATCATTCGAAAGACTGCCTCGTTTTTGTAATGCCGCCCGTGGACATTTGGACTAATTCCTGAAAATAACGTTGTTTACGCTGTGCTAATAAAAGTCCCTTCAATCAGAACCATTTTACTTGGTGCTGGGAAGATCTTGAAACATCATGTCACTTGGGATTAATTTTACATTACCACCGTAGGCATACTTCTACTCATTTATACGCTTCTGATTAGTAAAGGTAGAAATCAATTGTTCGATTAAAGGCTATTGAAATTGTCTAGTAATTTTAAACAAGCTGGTTAGTCGGTCTTAAGTGTTACTCCTCATTTTTGGATATTTCCTTGTTTTAGGGGCGAATGTTTGGAAGGCCATATCTCCGTAACAAAATGTTGTACACCCCATGTTCTTTGGTACTTTCCGCTCAGTTTGGTCCCATAAACACGCCCCTTAATTTGTGATGGACTTTTCAGAAACACCCTGTATAGGAGTGTATCCATATAGGGATTTTATGGGATATCAAAGTGGAAAGAGTCTCGAGATTAAAAGCGATACTTTCGCTTTTCTGTCATAGATTTCAAATCTCGGAGCCAAGAACGTATACGTATACTTATAGAAAGAGAAGACGTAGAATTCGGGCGCTCGGTTATAGACGAGCAGACGAGTAGAGAGGAGGAAATAGAAACCGTTGTAATCCGGTTTGTGAAAAGCTAAAGGATTATTCCGTCAACGTCGAAAGCTTTTTCTTTTTTAGGGCTTTTCCATGAGGGGCGCCTTCTCTACAAACTTCAGCGTCGCCCAATCCAATAAGCACAGAGACAGCCAGTGAGGTTACCAAAGAGAACCATGAGACCAAAAGGGACCCGGTCGCATTATACCCCAAAATATCGGTCCTAAACATATCAATATGAAACCGCCAATATGGACATATACATCGACACAGACTGCAGTGTTATTTTCGGTGACACAGACATATCTTAATAGAGAGGTAAACAATACCGACACGGACAGTGCATGTTTTAATTCATTCTCACAAGGAAGACATCAACTGTTCTTGGAGACTGTACTTTTCTATCCATTCCAGGATCTGAATTGAGGGTCAATAAGTCCAATGTTTTTAATTCGTTAACGCAACACTTCTTACTGCTGACTCGTTTAAGAAGAACATCATCGTTCCTTAGAGATCTGAGAGTCCCTAAGTCAATAATGGAGGAATTTGTTGGATGCGATGCGAACGGAGCACGGGCTTAGAAGACATATGGGGGGTGGAACGAAGTTAAAGAGAGGAGATGGGGGGATATAGGGACGAAATTGCATCTTGAAACGGTCGGCTAAGACGTAAACTAAGAGCTTGGGCTGCAGGGGCGTTGGGCTGACTGGGTTGGGCGGCGGGCGGACGAATCTAGGGAAAAGAGAAGGGGGAGAACGCGCATCAAAGTGACCCAAAGTGCGAAATAATTTGCCGTTAAAGATTGGGCGCTATTTGAGGAGGGTTTTCACTGGCGAGCTTAAAAGAGGCTGTCACGGGCGATCATTGTCAAGCGACTTGATGACAATCCAATGGGCTCCTAAGACGAACTGCATATTTGTCACGACTTAACCGGCTGACAAACGCGAGAGTTCGCGATGAATCTCGTAAGACTCCGCGTCCTGCTGCAATGGGACCCCGGTCTTAAAGCCAACAACCTCTAGCGCATTTCATCCCAAAATGGGACGTAAAAAAACTACGCGTCCATCCAGACTCGGAAGAATTCCAACCTCCCCAATTGTCCTGATGAGAAAACGGGAGCTGGCAGGACATACGGAATAAATCCTTGTACATTTACCAAAATAGCCAAAGCAAGTTTTTCCAGTTGGACTTATGTCAAAACTGCAATAAGGTCAAAGGGTCATATAGTACGTTATAGCGTCATAGTTCACGAAGTAAATAGGCCATAATAGGAATTTACAGAGGGCAGTCGACAAGTAAATGGTCATTTTAATTTGACCAACAAGTGTTTTGGTCCATTTTACTTTCCCAACCTAATTAGGCCTTAGTTTATACCGAAAACAGTTTAACTGTATATCTTCAGGAAGACATTCAAGTTTTCACGGAAATGTCTCGTAATAAAATTGAGAAATTTGTTTCACGTTTCCATGAAGTACTTTTTTTTGTGAAGGAAACCTTTTTCAGTCTAGGTTTCTCGCAATGTACCACGGACATTTTTCAGAAGAAGAAGAAGAAGACGAAACGTGGTGGTCCTGCCCCTTTTTTTTGCGAATAGAAAAGCTATAACTAAGCCCAGCGAGAATTGTATAAGGATAGCTTTTGCGGTCTAGGTTTCCGGCCGGAATCCTTTGTGAGTGGTCAGAGCCATTTTTCGTAAAGTGACGTTACAGCGTACATCTACTTCCGGTTGGCTTGATGAAGACGAAACCTCGGATGGCGACATACCACGATAACGTGCCGGAAACACTGAAACGCCAAAAAAATGCCCGGGTCTATACAGCGCGCGCGACTCCCGAAAATGAATGATGTCATACCAAAGAAAAGAACATTACCTAATTTCTTTTTTTTTCTTCTTCTGTAGAATACCCGTGATATGCAATACCAATTCGACTACTAAATTTTCAAACAAGGCGTAAAACGAAAAGTTACTTAATTTGCGCGACGCACTTCGTTCTCTGCGTCTATCTGTTTCAATACACTCTGACATACCCTAAAACCTTCTCTTTCTTTTTTGTCGCAGTTTCTCTCAGTTTTTTAAGTAGAAAAAATCTATAATCCATCACTATCACGCTAAAGTCTAGCTAATGACCCGGGAAAAAATGTCACTAAATTAGGAAAAATGATTTCCCTTACTTTTTGGATTAGAAATTGGATAAATTTCTTATTTTTAAATGGATAGCTCTTTTCCTCATGCAGAGTACCTACAATCTTTCTTTTCTTGCCAAAATACAAAATATACATACACAACTACAGCTTCCCTTTCATAACAAAGCGGAGTAAAAAAACTGTCTGTAGACAATATAATATACAACTACACGCACCCCTTGTATGCAATGGGGAGAAGGGAAAAAAGAATACATTATCATTTTTGCCTAAAACCATAGACAAGATAAAAAAAATATATATATAAGAATATCGTTCCAAATATATATATATATATATACATTTTTTTCATCCGAAATTTTTCCTGACACCCTTTTCAGTTTGGGTCGAGCGCGCTAAATATATATCTCGTCGCGTGGCTTGCAGCCGACATCCATTGTTTCACGTCCCATCTCTGGTCGCGCTGTGAAACTGTCCTAGAGAACTATGAATGAGGGAGAAAGAAGACCAAGAGCGGGCGGAGAAGCGCGGGAGAGACGCTGCAGGATCCCGGGAAAAAGAAAAAAAGTCATACATCAAGTTTACTTATCTCCCTTCCATGTACTCTTTGCCTCTAACTCCGGATCACAGAAAAACCCCTTTCATGGCAGAAAAACCTTCGCGGGTTACACCCCTAGACCTTCCCCCTTTGTTATCGTTTGATCTCCTAACATTCTTCTACACACACTCTACTATTTTGTACGCCGTTGCATCCTTCGAACCCAAGCATGCAAGGGGTAAAAAAACAAGGAGCTAATCACTCCCAAGTACTTGCTCAAAACCAACCAACACTCACTCTCTATCACTTAAATCAAAATGTTCGCGAACCACCTCTTGGATATCTTGGGATATGGGTCCCAAACTACAATAGGAATCCGGGGGTTGGGTTGGAGCGTAGTAGATAGCGCCCCCTTACTTTAAAAAAAACTAACTTCAACCCCCTTTTTTTAAAAGAGCACCAGATCGCTAATTTGCAAAAGTATGATTCCTCCATTAATTAGATTTGCCATAGGCCATTTTTTAAATATCTTTACCCTCCGTCAGATGGGGTGGGGGTTTCAAAGGGTTGGTTGCTATAGCCCCCCCCCCTCCCTTAAAAGGAACCACCGCGGGGGTTAACGTTAACTTTATGGATCCACTGGTGTTGATTCCTTTAAAAAATGCTGCTGAAAAGTTTATTGAAGGGATAGGTTTTTACCATCCCTCCTTGCAAGGGGGCGGACGCCCTAGCTGCAGTGTGGGTCTAGAGATAACACTACGGTGGTATAACGAAAAAAGCCCCTGAACTATATATAGATAGTAAAAATCGTTACCGACGTCTGCAGGTTTTTTTTTATTTTACTACCCGTCGACATAGTTGGTACAACCATCCATGGTAGCGAGGCGTCGAGATTTCCTGTCGATAAGGGATAGCTAACGAATTAAAAAACAAAGAGGTGAAGGTATACCTTGCATGGATCTTCAATAAACTTAATTTTGGATAGGAAAAGTGGAAGACAGATTTGTTCATTCATACAAAAAGCAAGCGTGCTTCTAGTATATCAAGGTCATTCCAAATTTCACACCATGTTCAAAGATAGGCGAGTGAATGTTGGGTTGGCAACAATTACTTCTATCTAGCTGTCTAGTTTCATTTCTTAAACAAACTACACCCAACACCATCCCGGACACCGCAACGGATAAAGAACTTGAAGGGAGAGGGGATATCGCCGACAAGTAAAAAAAGTAAAACCATCATTACAGCGTTTAAGCGTAAACAAAAGAAGAAATGTTTGCCATCGGTGATGAGGTAAAAAAAGAAAACGAGCTAGGGAATCATAATGGGAAGAGAGAAAGAGAGAGAAAAAGGTTCAAATCTCCTGTCAAAAACGTCGAGGTGACTAGTCCGCTTTGTCAACAAAGTGACTGATCCTGTCTTGTTTGCCTTTACCTAATTGACACTTCCAACAAGCCTGGCAGCTTCGCAAACGTTATACTGCAGGTTATAACTGTCTTTCGCGCTGGACCATCCCGCGTTTTTACCAACCAGAAAAACCCTTAACATCCCTTCCCCCAACCGATACAAAATCCGCTACATGACCCATGGTCCCTATTAGCGAAAAATCTTGTATTCCCAGAAGACTATGGGTGCCCCATTTTTTAAGCCATATGCTTCAAAAGCATGGACACCCTGCATGCACTATATTAGACATCCTTTCGAATGATTCAGTTGTTTATTTTAAAACTTCATTAATCTACATTAAATTTAATTGTCCCGCACTCCGATGTATGTCAATTGAATTACTACTAACTGGCGTTTAAATGCAGATAAACAATATAGAAGAAAAACAATAACCCATATTGATTATTGCATTCAGACAGAATCTAAGATTTGTGGGTTGCTTCCTGCAGCAAGATCTTAACAAAGCACGTGGTTTCCATACGCAAAAGAAAATAACTATAGTCCGGCTAGGACTAGAGTGCAAGCGAGAAAAATGCACACACACCCAAGTCGACAACAAGACTCGCGGGGTCGTACTCGAGACAACTTGACGGTGTAGCCTACCCATCCTCCCGGTCCGCGTGACACTAGTCCCTATACTTCTTTCCACCACTACCACCACCCAACCAGTCAAGATGTCTTCTTTGGCACTTTCTGAAGGAGCTGGCGAAACTTCTGGCGCGAAGAAAAAAAGGAGATAACAAAAAAATATAGAAAAGGAAAGAACGAAGAAAAAAAATTGGAGAGACGAAAAGAAGCCAACCGTCTCTCGCCAGCTAAGACTTGGCTCTTCGATAGAGAGGGTGTTGGGAAGATGGGACATCTAGAAGAAGTGTCACCGAATCAAGGAAAAGAAGTAAAAAAAAAGGAATCTTTTTTGTTGAAGAGTTGTCGAATGAAAAGGTCCGCGAAGAAGGAAAAACTCGGTCCAGTCAACTCAAATCTTCACGCGGCTACAACTTTTCTTCCTCAGCTAAAACTTGGACCCGAGCAAGCTATAGGAGTAAGTTCTTACACCGGAGTAACTCTGTGAAGAAAGGACACACGGGGCAACGCTCGGGCATCGCCCAAAACTTTTATAACGCTCGAATTGACTTATCTTTGCCGGTCTGACGTATCAGGAACTATAGCCGTACCATTTTTAGAGTTTTTCTCTCTCTCACTCACTCTTCCTCCAACCCGAGGAACGTACCAGAACCTACAGGACAGTAACGGTACAAAAGAAAATAGGAAAGATGTGCAAAAGAAAAATACTTTGGTGGTTGATCGTTATAGAAGCATAGATATAGGTTTCATATATTTTTTCGATGTCTTTTCATTTGTTTCTAAGCTGAGACTCTTGGTCTACGAGACAAGTTCTAACTCGATGAATCAAAATCCAATAGGGTCATCAAGAAAACAAGAGATCGCCCGATCTATAAAGACACGTTATGGAAGGGATGGACTAAAAATTCTTCAAAGAGAACTCTACCCTCTTAAATAAAAAGAACCCAAAATATCCATTGGATCCGATCTGTTCTAAAACAAAATAAGATGAAAAAGGCGGGAAAGGGTATGGTCCTTTTTTTTTTTCAAGAAGTTCCCGCCTAAAACTAAACGCGTAGGGGTTTTATATATTATATATTATCTATCCATGGGAAATAAAAAGCTTGCCAGATAGATCGTCGATCATTTTTAGAGTCCCTGATGTAGTGTATACGCTCGGCTACTTCGGCACCAACAAAGATTATAAGAATTAGTGTCAAAAGGAGTCAAGGCGAACTCGCAATAACGCCTTGATTCTTCAAGTAAGGTTCTCTTCATTCAAAGGAGAAACAAAGATAGGTAGTTTTTTATTTTTTCCTTTTAATATCGCGATTGTCAACTGGTCTAAAATTAGGACATCGTAGATCAAAGCGAAAACTCGCTAAGCCAAATTGTTTTGAGTTTCACGAGCTGTAACAATTCGTAATGTCGCGTGATTTGTGAATACATACGTTAAGCCTTTGTTTTTGTATTTTGAAATAAATTTCGCGCGCGCTTTAAAAATTGGTACGTCACGTGATTAGTGAATAAGGTCGTTGGGTCGCTCGTGAGGCAGAGCATTCTTTTATTATATAACATTATACGGTCAATTTCTTACAAAATAAACCAGTTTAGGGTATATAAAAGAAACTCGAATTATAATATGCAAATAAAATTGTAAGAAATTGACCTCACGCGGTTAATTCTCGCGGCAGATACAAATACGAAATGGAAAGTAAGTGAGTAAACTCCTTGATGAATAAAGAATATAAAGAAGGGGCTCAAGAAAGACACGACCGCCGCATGATTTTGAAAAATGAATAACAAACTCATCCAGACAAAAAAACTGGATAAAAAATCTAGAGTATCAGCATTGTCCTTAGAGAAACTGAAGGCGCGGATGCGTTAGCCGCCGATAGCGATTGTAAGAGAAACTCAGGAAGTAATTAGGTATTCCTGGCACGGATATCTAGATAGGCCCAAAACACAACAAGGACTAGCTTTGGTGGTAGTGGTGGCGCGGCGAAAGATATATAGTTCTTTTCTTTAAAATGGGAAGTGAATAGCGCAGCGGCTTGCAGAGAAATCCTTACGCGATTAGTAGGGGCTTTCCCCCCACCCTACACTTTCCTACTACAAGATCATGCGGCCGAAACTAACAAATAAGGCGACATGGGGATAAATCTTTCTGGACAGATTGGGCCGACGATGGACCTAGAAGATAGGAAGGGCTCGAGCCCCGGCCCGGCTTTAAGAGCTGCAGAAACTAAAAGCGAGGCAAGGGCTTGATGTTGATGAATGCTACTAGGCCGCCGTCGCCTTCCTTTCAAAACCACTTAGACTTTTACCAAAACAAAACCTACGATTCTCTCTATAGCAATTTTTCCTTAAAGATGCCACGTATCCCGCGTATTAGTTTACCCAGTTTGCTATATATATATAAGATAAGATAAACGCCATCGTGCTAGAGGTCACCTATAAAGGTGGACGCGCAATTTGTCACAGCTTGTAGACAACAATTTTGTACTTTCAAGGAGTTGGGCACGCGTACGGGAATCCGTCTGGTTTAGTTTATAAAGTTTGTCCACGTGACATAACGTCTATCAATGGTTAAAAGCGCGTGCAATTTATTTCAAAATTCAAAAAAGGCTTAATGGAATTGTTTTAACAGCGCACGCGCGTGCAAGTTAGAAAGAGCGCGAGATTTCAAAATTTATAACGGAGTCCGTGCACGAGAATAATTTATAAAAATCAAAACAAAAATTAGATTCTGATCTAAATAAATGTAATAACTAGATATACGAGTGCATGCGCTGAAGATTATGTTTCGTTAGCGCTGGAGAGAATCTTCCAGTATTTCATTCTGTGGAATACAGGTCTTATACGTGAATCTCGATATTCCGGTTCGTAGCGAGCAAAGCGCGGCATCCTTCCCTGTGATTTAGGGCAATAAAACAAACCCCTAATTTCCATCTTTTTTTTTCATTCTTTTCTTTTCTTTTCTTTTTTTTTTTTTCTTTTTTCTCTATCTCTGTCTTCTTATAAGTTGAAATGAGAGAAATTCTAAAAAATATATACATACCTATATAAAAAGTTTTCTAGCTATAGCTGTAGGTGTATACGCCTTGTAGGACGTTCGAAACCATTTGGATTGGCAAACATAATAATATTCAACCCCAAAAGAGTTTCTTTTTTATGTAGAAATGGGTGTATATTTCATTCCTCTATAAGTTGATTTATAACTAAAAGTATGACAATATTAGAGCCCTAATCTAAGGAATGTAACGAAAAAATCTCGCGCAGTAGATGTAAAATGGCGCAAGAAAAAAAACCACGTGCACTTAAAAGGTAAAATGGCACGAGAAAAAAAGCACGTGCACTTAAACGTAAAATGGCGCGAGAAAAAACCTCGTGTTACTTCTAGTAAGGATATTACTTCTCATAAAACTTGATTCTCCTTCGTGTAAAAATACCTAGATACCTAACAAAATTTTAAAGGAAAACTAGCTTGGTCGATACAATAGAATCTGATTCAATTTCGAAATATTTTTACTAAAAGCTGACTTGACTATCGAGAGTGGTTTCAAAAATTTTGCACGATACAGCTTGGGTTGCTCGTGGCGATTCACGCGATACAGAAAACTAGGGGCCTAGCGATTATACACTAGGGTATCCTTGATATATACCACGTGAAGTAAAATATTATATAGTATATTACGATTATAGAAGGACATTGTAATATATTTTATATTGTTATTTAGTATTTCGTGCAAAGGCGTTTTGTTGAGACCAGGGGCGGTAAACCGAAAGAAAACTATGGTAAATTGTTATGCAGCATTCCATGGGTTGGGTTCCACAGAAAAATGGTACTTTAGAATCATGAAGTATGTGGTATAAATATATAAAGAACAAAAAAATATCCATTATAAATGTTTTTCATAATCATTAATTCATAACCCATTTCGTAAATAATATTGAGGTTCGGTCTATAAGTTGACCCAAGATTGTTAAATTATTTGGTTTCAGGTTCACCTTATAACTGAACTAAATATATAGGAAGTTCTGAGTAAAGAATTAATTAATTTTTCACCAGAATATTGCAAATATATATTTTTAATATTTATTTTTAAACTCTCTTAAGATATTTATGTTCAATATTCATGGATTTATTTTTTTCTTCAAGAAATTCACGAATCTATAACTCCAATTAACCTCAAACTACGATGAAGAATATCCGAGAACGCAAAATCAAATATATTAAATAAATACCAGTTCCTTTTTAACGCGAGAAAGAAATATCAAATAGATTCAAGTATTTCGCAAAAGTTAACACTTTACGACCGGTTTTTAATTTAAACTTTTATAAAATTAACAACTTCGTAAATATTTTATATACTAGAATGACCACAACATAAAGAAAACAAATTCTTTAAATGTGTTACGATTTGAATTAAATTTATTTATAATTTATTCAGTGCTTATAGTATTTTCATTTTCACGTATTTATGTCAAGGATAAGAGGCTGCAGAAGCTGATAAAATTAAATTTGAAGTATTTAAAAATTTAAATTAACTGCTCAAAAAAGAAAATCCAACCATAAGTAAAATAAGTCTAACCTATAAGTTTGTCTTTCGAGTCGCATTGTAAGCAGACGCTTCCTTAATCCTGATTGGCCTTTACTTTCTTTCATTTATTGGCAAAGAACAATAACAAAGGCTTAGCTTTCATATTCTCTTATGCGACAAAAGACCAACATTTTGATAACAATAAAATTCACCCCAGTCAGTAAATGAATTTCAAATTGGTACGTCGCATTTGTAACAAGCTTCTAAACGCAAAAGGCTTCGTTTTAAATTGCATAAAATAATACCGTCTGCGTCGTTGAAAATCGCATTTCAACGCAGAACGACACGTCAGATAATGGGTGATTTAAATTAATGATGTGAGCTATAGCAGCTAGCGGCTCTTAGTCTAGTAGTATACTAAACTCTTATCAGTATTTCTAACGTAGCAATCGACTTCATTATTCAATCTCTGTTTTCAACCCTCTCTCTCTCGTTCTCTCATAAACCCTTTCGCTTAAACCTACATTCCATTGTTTTTACCTGGTTAGATTTCAGTGAAAACTATACTAGCCGTATATAAACTTGTACAATGTGGTGAGTTCAGTTTCCGCTAGATGAAGTACCGCCTGAGCCACCAGTTTTCCACGAGACTGCTCTACCGGAAAGTTACCATTTATTTTATATCTGATCCTCGCGCGCGTTCAGCTTTCGCGCCATTCCATGAAGCTTTATTTATTTATTTTTTTTAAATAAAAATAAAAAAATTGCAATCGCCACGCGGTGGAAAACGTGGGAAAAGAATTTGTTTAAAGTTAGACCTAGAATTAGCACGTGAAAAATGTTTTGTAAATTAGTTTAAAAATCGTGCGCACGTGGAAATGTTTTTTTTTTTCTTCTTTTTTGAGGTGATCATGATATTTATATTATGATGGATTGTTTAAATACATAATTAGGTCTATCTTACATAGGTGAAGTTGTGAACAAGATGTATTTAATTTAAAAAAGTATTTGTATTTAAACAAAAAAATTGAATATAAAATTGACGTGCGTGTAAATAAAATATAAAATAAAGTTATAAAATAACATAATTTTCCGATTTCTTCAATAAATTTCAAGAGAAATTCAAAGCTTTTTCTTATCGATTTAGGTTCTTTCTGATATATATTTCAATAAACAATAGTGCATAGTTAAAGGGGCCGTACGATATAAGAAAGGAAAACAAGGAAATGGTTTTATACGACCTCCTCACTTTGGTTTTGACAGATAGGAGAGGTCTAGAAATACACGAAACAATTTTGTTTGCATTATATAGTCGATCTAAACAAGGACTTCGTAACTCAAAACAGGACCAGAAGTATTATTTTACCAGCAGCAAACGCAACAGCGAGGTTAGGAATGCATCCCCCTGCAGCTTTGAACAGTGATAATGTCAAAAAACCTAGATAGGCCTACCACCAAATTAAATACATATCCTAAACCTATACAGCTATCTCTCTGGTGATCTCGTGGAATACATATTGGTTTTAACTTACAACACGCGCTTTTCTTATCCCTTATTCTGTTTATAAGATCCATGATTTAAGTTAGAGAGGCACTTATCTATAGGGAAGGTGGTTTGTTAGCTAACATTCAGTTCTGATTGAAATCCGATGGAACGAAATACCTGAAGTGTCGAAATTCCTGGAAATTTAAAAGGGGGGTCCACGTGTGTGTATATATATAGCTAACCTTTAACACGATATCGTTATTGGAAATAACATTGAAACCACTCAGGATCTTTTACCACCACTTTCCCCGGTAGCTTTAAGCTTATACCATCCTAGCTGCACGGTATTTACGCGTGAACAAACAGTACACCCGTTAACAAACGCAGTGAAACAAATAATTTTAACGATTTTCCAATACTAACTAGATATATAATATAAAGGCCTAGATCGTTGTTGAATTGTCAAATTCCAGGTGTTCCTTTTTCAAACAAGAACCTTTTTTATTTTTATATATATATAATAAATTATTTACACATAAAAGTACTTGAATTGAACAAATAAATTTAATGGTGCGGTTTGTTTTGAAACAGGATATGATTGTTGTATTAGATAATATTCACAAAGGTAATTCTAGGTTAATTTGAAAAAAGGGAATATCCTAAATTTGAGATCATTGCTTGATTAGGCTTAATGTGGGTATACTTTCATATTTCAGTTCAGTTCAGTTCATTAGGGTAACTTTCTTATTATTGTATCTGTTGACAACGCAAAGAAATCACGCGAGTGTATGACATGGAAGACCATACGAATTAAACGTTTTCATTAAGTTTTTTCCAGCTCTGTTGACAACCCAAAGAAGGTGTATACAAAAAGTCGTGTGTGGTCGGGGGGTCTATATAAAACGATATGTCAAATAAATATATATGAAGAATCTATAATTACAAATGGGTCCCCAAACGCGAAAGTTGCACGATATCAAAAGGCATATACCCGCTGCAATTCCAGTAACTGAAAATAATGAAAGCTCAGTTCCGGGGCAGCGATGAAAAACGTTGGTGCATGCACGCGATATACTAGCTGGTCCGTCGTCGTCGTGTACTAATTTTGTCATGAGGCAATATTGGCCGATGGAAGGTAGGGGAAGAAGAATAGTTACTAGCTGTAGGTAAAGGAAGGTTAAGCTTACTAGGATTGTGATCAAGGTGGAAATAGAAGGAAGCGGAAAGAGAGAAAGCGTGGGAGGGAGAAAGGAAGAGGGAGAGAGCTCTAGGAAATGCCCGAGAAAATATATATGACCAAGAGTTGACGCCCTCGAGATACGGTCCCTGCCGCCACCATATTCCACGCTATTTCGCATCACGCGAGATAGTAGACGGAGCTAGCCGAGAACAATCCCCGCCCTCGAGACCCTACAACCCCTTGCTATAAGCCTTGGCTTCTATTATTTCACTTTTTTTCTTTCTTTCTTTCTTCTTTTGCTAGTCGCAATTTTTTTATACTAATAAATACCCTAACCTAGGCCATGAGACTCAACGGCTGACGATATTGCGTCAGAAATCAATACGGTAAAGTAAAAACATAGGTACCATGCAGAGAAACACTAGTTCCGGTTTTGAATGATGACCATGCCTTAATTTGTACGACTTCATTTCCGGCTGAGTCTTATTGGTTCGGTTGCGACGTCATAGCCGGAATTAACTCGAGGAAGAAAGTTTTGGTCGTAGCAATTGACATACAATCTATTCCAGTACTGTTTCCTCCAAGGTGTCCAACATTAAAAGGTTCCTCAACGTCTCTCATCCTCTGAAGACTTTTGAGTTTACAAACCTAATAGCTTAGTTTACTCCACGCAGTTAGCTTCTGACACTCTTATCGTATCCTCTAAACGAAATAGACTTTTTTATTCGTTCCTGGCAAAAGCATGGTATGACTTGATACGCCTTGTACTAGAAGTCCTTGGCGCCAGTTCGACCCGAGACTCGATCCTTTTGCGGAGAGTCGAATAAAACTTAATGATACCTTTTGGTTGTAAGCGCTCTTCCCAGTTTTTGTTTGGTTGCCGAAGCTCGGCTATCATTGGTATATAAGTATACAGACAGGTACTGGGGCATGTAGCGGAACTGAATATATAGTTCTTTTTTAATAAATATATACTTTTTTTACATCTAACATCATGAACCGAAAAGGTGTTGGAATTTTTGTAACTTTGATATCGCGAAAAATCATTATCTACCGGTAATGATCTTTTCCTCAGCTCGGGTGAGACTATTGACACCCTAGTTATAACAATAGAAAATGGTGTAACGGATGTACAAGTACTAACTTGTTACGCAATCTAATCCCCAGCACTTAACTATAAGTCCATGAAGGTCAAATATCAATAAACCAAAACTAAATAAATAAATTGATAAAACTCAACGGACTTCCCAATGCTTTGAGTGAAAAAATATACGAAGACTTAGACCTTAGAAACGGCGGGAGAGCAAGAAGAACCGGGTCCCGTGGCCAGGTTGACTTATGGGCTAGTATAAGGGGTCAGAGACATCTCATCGTGTTAGCATCTGTTTGGATGTCTTCGGAGGGGATATATCATGGTCCTCGGGTGAAAAAGCGATAGGGGATTATACGGAAGGCGTGCTAGCTGTGTCCCAATTGCTCCAGGACCCGGAAAATGCGTCCAAATTGATTGGTATAAGGGACTCCCCACCAGGTTTGTTAAAATCTACTATCTTAATGCGAACTAAACTCTTATCATGTTGCTATACCATTTACTTATCTTATGTACAACGTTTAAGGGCGCGAAGACTTTGCGCGAAGCAGAAAAGGTTAGAACTGATAGATGTTTGCAGTTGAAAACCTCATACATATCTGTCGTTACTTGCAGCCCGTTTCTTTCTCGCCTTCGAAGCCGTTCTTCTAAGTCATAAATTTTGTTGTGTGCTCACCGTATGAAAGGTGACACGAAATCCCGGCCAACTCATTGCTCAGCACGTATGGTTTAGCGGATGAATGGGCCAGAGCCCTTGCTACGAGGGTGCATGCACGAGTCCCAGCATGCAGCGGGCGCAAAAAGAAATATGCTAACTCACGAGGATGATTGAGGTGATGGCTAACGTGTTAAACATCAAAAATGAAACACGTGTATCATTGCATGCCCATAAAGAACAAAAAAAAAATGAAACCGGGAAAAACACGAGATTTTGTTTTGAATTTGGCAAACTTTTATAAATATATTTGTTTGGATATTTCTGTTCTACAGAACTTTTATGTTTACAGTAAGATAAAAGGATATAGGGTCATTCAGGGCGTTGATAAAAATATAATAGTTGATTTATTTATACGTGGCTCAACAACCTTTTCTTCTCTATAAACAAGTCTCATATTTTTTTTTAAATGTCAGACTATGGGAGCGTAAATGAAAACATCTAGTCCAAAGGTTTATTTTTACCCTTAGCAACCTTTTCGCGGGGTCATGCACTCATGGTCGACAGAATATCGGTATAAAACATGACGCCACTTTATTTACTAGATCACCATGCACCTAGAACTGCGCGCGTAACATTTTATGTTTGTTTGTTTTTCTTTCTTTCTGAGTAAAAGAAAAACAAAAGGTTCAGTCGTATCGTAGAACAAAGTGCACGGCACTATACCAGAAAAAAAAGTATATAAAAAAATGGTATAAGGAAAAACTATTTTGTTGCAGCACTCCGACCTTTAGTTACTTTGCCTTCCTTTCAAGCTTAAACATTACTCTAGTTCCTTGAGTCTAGTTCTCTATTTATTTCTACGCTCGCTTGCTCCTTCGCTTCACCCACTTTTAGAGAAGAAGCATTGGAGGAAAAGCTATAACCTAAGCCTTTGCTCAAAGAACTTAGTACCTACTATATGTTTTTTTTCTCTCTCACTCTAAAATACTGGAATCAAAGCTTCCCAAAAACTTTCTGCTAAAACTAGAGTAGTCTGCAACTATCTCCGCGGAGTGATAGCGACATATTTTCTTTTGTCGCATTAAAAACGAAAATTTAGGGGGTGTCAGAGAGTACGAGACTCTAAAATCGTGGGGATTTCTGTTTAGGGGTTTCTAAATCGTCCTGTAAGGAAGCTATTCCATTCTCTCATAAAGAATTGGAACTGAACATTTACCAGTCTTTCGTGATACGGTGACTGTCGTTCCAGTACAATATTCCTGAGAAGGTCGACACTACATTCGTGATAGTAGCTATATACTAGCGCACTCCCAGAGACTGAAATAAAAACGCTTCTTTCTAGTGATAATGGGGCTTAATGGAACCCAGTTCGTCAAAAACATTTTCGACCGATCCTAAAGTAAAAACTACAAAGTGAATCCCCCCTACTTCCATCCAAAACAAAACCAAAAGGGGACAAGAGGAGAAAAAAATCATTTTGGGAAAAAATGTACAACTGAAGAAGATAGTCGTCGTAAAGAGCAGCTAGGTGGTACGTACATTCTCGTGGATGTCAAAATGTAGGGACAGAGCTGGATGGAGGAACTTTGAAAAATTGTAATGACTAGATCCGAAAGGTTTTCTACTTTGATCTAAAAGGTTTTGATGGGTTTTCCTGAAAGACGTGGTATAAAAACGTGAAAATATTTTTAGTATAGAAAAACTTCCAAATTGCACTTCATGTTGTTGCTAGCTAGTATCTAGTAAATGTATGGCTTTTAATTTGTACTACGTAATTATGTTATGTTACGTAATTATGTCAAGTTAAAAACGTCTAACGTGTCAACAGATTCCCTCAATCTCCTCCGCATCCATCAATTGTCACAATAATCCTCCTCTAATGTTATTATCAGATACAGTAGGTTTTAATCCAATTTCAAGATATTTTAAACCAGCACTCTTTGGTATAAAGATCCAATTGAATGGTCGACAAATTGACTTCCGAGCAATTGGACACTGTTTTCTTCTTCCCACACAATGTCTTGGCTGACAAAAATCCCTTGGTAAGCTCCGTAACTAATAGATGGCCGATGAAAATCACGCGGGACCAGTAACCCAGTTTATGGGAAAAAATATATAAAGGGAATCCTTTAGCAAAGGCTTAACTCAGTGTGAGTCCCTGTGAGAAGAGAGAGAGAGAGATGGTGGCGGTGTGCAGAATGACCGGACCGACCGCCTACTGGTGGATGGACGGGGTAAAAGTCATCCCTGGGGACAATTCGGAAAGAAGCGGAGTTAGCTTTCCCACACTTCTAAATCCCTTCCGATCTTCGGCGTTTATAAGTTCTATTTATCTCTCTAACCACGACCTTAAACGATAGCGAGTTCCACTAGCTAAAAAGTCAACCGCGGTACCATAAGGGGTACCATCGTTTCTAAATGGGATTACTTCTGACCCCGAGTCTCCCGTCGGGTTCAAAGGGTCGCCCCATCACCGAGGCTTAGCTTGTGGAAACAAAATAAACGATGGTGGGTAGCCCTTTTCAATCGCTCTTTTCGACAACTGGACATCGGACACTTTAGCAGTCCGAACACACCTGCGGGTTTCTACGACTCTGTCCTCGGGGCACGCGCTCGCATCTTGATGAAGCGCTTTTTCTCTTCTTACCCCACCCAAGACCACCGTGGCGTAGTAATTCATTTTTTACGCCGACCAGATTAGGCGACTAGGAGTTGCACAGCTATGGCGCTCAACAGTTGGTCTCTAAAAAGGACGTTTTTCTTCGGGTTCGGGTTTTATGGCTCTCTTTTTCGAAAGGAATCGTGGGAAACAATGGGGTATTTTAGCTAGCTTTTTATCTTAATAGGCGTGGGAAAGTAACTGAGAAATATATCAAAATAAAAGTACATGCATTGACGTAAACATTTTCCTTCCAAGGTTCTCTTGACATTGAACCAAAACAGGCTTAACACCCGACAGATTGCGTTTCAGGCAGTAATCAGGATTATAACTTTTAACACACAAACTTGAGGGAAGAGAAATAGCGCAAGGTCACGTGTAATGGGCTCGGGGTCTCGCGCAGAGAGAGAGAATGGCGGGGAAAAACTGACAGTATCGTCGTAAAAATAGCGGGAAAGAGAAGTAAAAAAAAACGCGCGAAAAGTCCATAGGGACAATGTATCGGGAAAACTGGCCTATCCATCGAAAATCTGTCTTCGACCCGTCCTGTAACACCACTGGGAGGTCTCCTCAATATTGGAGGATACTCGTACTGTACTCGCGCTAAACCTAGTGCTAAAGATATACTTATAAATCGTGTATTTCTTTTTAGCTTGTGTATGTACACTTTTCGAACATCGGCTTGGTACGTTTTCTATTTTTTTTTTTTTTTAAGGAATTCCTAGTGTATATTATAAAAGTCGAACCTGTTGGCTTGGCTTTACTTGGCAAGAAATGATTTATGGTGGGTTGGAAACCCAAGGGCATCACCCTTCTTTATGACCTACAACTTCCCATTGCTATAACCTTTTAACATATCCACGCTACCATTGCACCATTTTACAAAAATAGGGTAGGGTCATCTCAAGAGGAAATTTCATCAAATGCAAAGCCAGGGCGAGTAACGTTTCCTACAAGTTAAAAATGATGCTAAACAGGTTTTGACTTTACAGAAGATTCAAGTTGACATATTTAACCGAAACCATCCATGACTTGTAGAGCGAAAGAAACGTCTAAAAATAGGAGAGAAATACAATACAAACTCAGGGGTTGCCAGTCATACGCGAGTGCAATTCAACCAGATTGAAAAGCTTGTAGTTCAGTTCGATTCAGTGATCATTCAGTTCCAAACGCATTCGGTTAAACTTAAAAAACGAGGGGGGGCTGTATAATTTCTTTAGTACCCCTTTTAGCGCATGCGTACTATCTATAAGAAAGTTATAGAGTAAAATGTAACTATTATAAACTTAAAACTCCATCGTTTTTCGTTTAGAGGGACTGCATGCTTCTAGATGAGAAATCAGTTCCCTCCTTTTTTTCCTTAAGTAAGTAAAGGAAGACACCTTTAAAGAGAGAGGAGAGAGAGAGAAAGAGAGAAAACCCTATTTTAGTTCTTAAAGTATAGCTATTCATCACTACATCGTCAAGCCAGACCTTCGCAATTAGTTTCGGGCGCACGAAGGAGGTCCACACACACACACACACACACACACCACGCGATGGGAGGCGAAATTTTTTACTATAGGACCAAAGGTATATATACGTCAAAGCTGTGAAAAGAGAGAAAGTATAGGGAAAAGTAGAAGCTCGTGCACAACCCCACGCTCGCGCTTCATCTGCCGACAGCGAAAATCCATTACGGCGATGATCTGTAGCCAACCTTCCCCGCGAAACCCCTGGCTGGCTGGCTTCCCGGCTAAACACCCCCCCTAGCATCCTATCCATCCCTTCATCCTGAGCTTCTTCTCCAAAAGAGCTAGCGCGAGAGCGAGCTACTTTTCCTCGAGTCCCTATGTGTACCTACCTCTTTTCCCATCATTCCCTTCCGTCGTCTGTAGAGTAATTTTCGAATTTTTTTCCGCCAGTTTTCGCTTCTTTTTCCCTAAATTTATCCAAGAGCGCATACATGAACAAGTCGAAAGAGAGAAAGAGGAGAGAGAGAGAAAGTCTCCTAGCGCTCAAACTTCCTCTTTCTACTTCCTCCTCCTTTCTGAATGTGAGGAAGAAGATTTCCAGGAATTTGTTTAACAATTTATCGTTCGATATTCTAACTTCTCATGCCATCTTTCGAATACTATCCATAAAAATATCGGTTTCTCCAAAAGCAATCGAGCGAGATTTCCTTCTTTTTTCTTTTCCTTTGTAACTTTTTTTTAAGTTATGATAAATTTGATTTAGGTTATAGATATCGTTGATTTTTCAGTACATGTTCAAGTCCTAGATAACTTTAAGTCCTAGATAACTTTAATTCTGGTTAAAATAAAACGCGGGGAAAAAAAACTGTTGTTAAGCCTAATTTGAAACTTAGGCCTAAGTGCACGCGCTGATCAGAGCGCGAGAATTAAAACAGAAGTGAACTTTTGATAAGCCTAAATTGAAAGTTTAGGCCTAACAAACAGATTTACACCAGGCCGTATTGCGGAGGAATTAAATCAGATACAGACACAACACAATGCAAATTATAAGAATGCGTGGAAAAGAAATGCAGAGAAAATGACAAAATGCCAAGCATTTTAATCGAAAAGCACGCGTTGTACCAACACATATATATCTCTTGGAACATCGTATTCAACTGCCTCTGGTTACATTATGTAGGAACGATTGAGGACTTGGAAAAGAAAAGGGGAGAGACGGGAAATCACGTAGAGTCGTATCAATCATTCGAGCATGAGCCTTCTCTACATTTTATTTAAAAATGGCGCCTTGGGCCACAAAAAAAAAATTCTCCAATATAACGGCTGTACCGTGCTTTATGAAAAACTCCATAACCAAGTGAAGCATGAAGTTCATTACTTAAAGTGCAATCAGAGCAAAACTAGTTATAACAGCTAACTTATTAGCTGAAACTTTAGCAGACGACACAATGAAGATTATCGAAATTGGAACAAGGTCACGAACTTATGTCTTCATGGCACGAGAAATTAGTTCAAGGTCACGAGTTTACTTTTCCTAAGCCTAAATTGAAAACCTATCCTAAGCCTAAATTGAAACTTTTTCAATTTCGCACAAGAGAATTCGATTGTTTCACAACTATTTACGTCACCAATTACACTTCTGCTACACATACCATATCACTCCGCATAGGGACCTTCGCAACAAGGGGGAAAAAATAAATAGCTCTTTTGTATGTACTATAACACTATACACGCACGATATGAGGTTGAGATAATAACGTGTATCGTTGGTACACGTCGACTAGGGTCTCGTTCGATAGATATACCATCATATATAGACGCCATTATTTCTTCGACGAATTTTTTGAGTTACAAGCAAACCAAAGCAAAGCTAAAGCCATCCCTTGCCTTGATCTTAACCGAATGATAAACCTCCAACGGGGCCCCCTAAACCTAACCGCATAGATATAACAACAATCCCGAAAACCCTAAACCCCCATAGCTTCCTGGATTAAATGAGATACGGGGTAAATGTAGAAGAAAATTTTACTCGAGATAGGATTACGGTTGGAAGAAGACGCGATTTTTATTGTAAATACAAATATTTTCCCTACTACATACAGCCTAAGGAGACGCTTCGAAAGCCCAAAAGTTATAAAAAATTGAACTTTGATAAAAACATATCCACGCGCGGTGAAAGTGGCGGGAGATATCCACGCGCTGCAGTGTAAAGTAAAAGGCGCGCGTGCGAGAAATGGCGGGAAAAAAGAAAATCAATTTAACAATATATTGAAAGGAAATAGCGATATAATAACTAGATAAGAATATAGAGCTGGCAACAATGGGATGGAACGAGCAAAATGTTCGAGTTAAGACGAACGACGTAGTAACCCGCGCAAAATCTTCACCACCGCGTAAACTTTACTGTTACGATGATAAAAGAGACTTAGAAAATTGGGGGTAGCGAGAATTGTTGACATATTCATTTTTCATATCGCGTCTTCAACCAATAATAGTCTTTCGTTGCTTGAAGCGACGTTGAAAATACACGGTAAATCAAATTGCTAAGCCTTGGATTGAAGTATAATCACGCGTACCTAAGCCTCGTTCATGCAGAAGCGATCTGTCGTCTGCTGCTAATTCTAAATGTATGCATTTTATTGTAGTAAAATCATCTTTGCTAAGCCTTGTTCAGAAGCCATTTAATTAGCTTCCTAGGTACATAATTAAAATTAATTCGCTACGTACGCTACTTAATTACGTACGGTTTTTAAAAAAAGAAAAAACATGTTCCACAGAGCTGTACATAAGATAATTTTTCTTTCCTTAAATACGCGTGTCGAATCGTTGAAATAAACCCCCATGGTTTCTAAAACCTTTTAAAAAAATAATAATTTCTTCTCTTAATTTGTCATAGTTTTACAACTAAATAGTTTTTACTCAGAATGAGCTAGACAAAAAATATTACGAAATAAATTAAGTTTTCTCAAACAAAGACGAGAAAAATATTCATTTGAAGTGAGTACAAGTACAAACCGCTCGCATTTTATAGTTTCTAGAGCAAATACTAATGGATTTACTCAAAAGTGCCGTATAGAGAGAGACTCTTAAGAAGTTCAGTACATTTTCTTTGCCAAGGCTTCGCAAATTATAATAGTTCTAAGTAAATTTTCTTGGCTTCAACAGCCGACAGACGTACGTTTGTTCGAATTGAGACTTTTGCCAAGATGCGGCATGCGTCTATTTTTTTATTCTAAAACAGAACCCCTTTGAGAAAAAGGGTTAAGAGATCTTACGTGATATCTTCATTTCAAGCTAAAGCCAAGCTTTATAACACAAATCTCGGAACGAAACGTTTCAGTGATAAAAATCACCGACAATTTACTTTGAAATTTCAATTTCGGCGATTCCTTTTAAACCGGCGCTGCGCCACACAAAAGACGCTACTAACAGAAAACTAGATTCAAACGAATTTAACGAGATTTAAATCTAAGAAATATACGTTGGAAAATGAAAGAGGTTTTCAAAAATTAGGACATCTAATTTAAATTTTAAACTGCAGAAACGGTTTCCCCACAGCGTGTTTTCGTTATGCCAGCAGCCATTTTAGAATATTCAAAAATAAATATCATGTTTATGTTTTGCAAGAATAACGAACGTTATAACTAATAGACGGGGGAATAAGCAGTCTTCCTTATTTCAAAAGATTAATAGGCTATAGACACGTCACATGACTTGGCAATATAGAAACAAGTTGCTGAAGACCATATTTAATGCCTGTACATTATTTTTCTCTATATCGTGCGGTGAAAGTATTAATTATTATTTGTAGAAATATATGGCGCGGAACAACCCCTTTATTTTAAGTAAGCTACATCAACAACCCATTGAAGCCCCAAGAACGTAGGAAAACATTTTTGGTTTCCATGGGCTCTCATATTTTTGCAAAATGGCGCTGATGCGTAATAGAACCCATCGAGAACAGTTGGGAAAAATCCAAGATCAAGCCAACGCTATCGTTCTCAGTTCTACTGTGGGTTCTTGGGTTGCATGTATGCATATGCAGAAGCTTTTTACGCGGTATAGTTTTTGTAGAGTGCTTGGAACGGAACACGGTATAGTAGTAGCAGAGCAGCTAGGAGAGTGAGTATAGAGGAAGTGGCGTTGCAGCGAACATGGCAAATGGAACCCCTCCCTTATTTCCGTTAGTAGAAGCTTCTTCCCTTCATCCGCCATCGAGCTATAGTCTACTCCTAGAATATTGGCGGTTTCCGGTAATGCCATGTCCAACTAAAAGCCGCTTTTAACGGCCAAAAACTCCGGAACAAAAACAAAACCCCAAAATGGACCAATCACCACTCGCAAGAGGCAGAGAAAAATATGCTGTCGAAAAATCAGCGGTCGAGCTATAGCTTTTAACATTCGAAACCGTTCTACGTAAATAAATGGTTGGGGAAAAAGGCTTAGAAAGCAGACGAGATCAAAGTGGTCATACAACGCCATTGTTTTTTTGTTTTTTTTAGGCAATGACCTTGTACGAGCTAAGCCTAATTTGAAATTGAATGAATAGAAGAAGCACGTGATTTTTCTCGCGCCAAAAAAAGTGTAGCACCACTCCAATTTCGTTCAGTTCAGTCAAAATAAGTTAAACGTTTTTCTAACCAAGGACCTAGTGTTAAAACAAGGTAGTATATCATATCCTGAAAGAGTCGTGGTAAATTTTTAACGAGGTGGAAGAAATGTTATTGTAGTAAATTTATCATTTACGCTAAGCCTAACTGGAATTCTTTTTTAATATTAAAAAGACCATGAATAAACTAGTTTAACGGGTAGGTTGGCTCGTGTTTAAAAATAATCCGAGTTATACATACAGGGTGCGTGGTATAGAGGCAAGGAAATCTCGGTCGACCGGCACCGGAGAGCCACGTTAATCCCATTACATAGCTGGCGATATATGCCCCAACCCAACTTCCCTTAATAATTAATTAACTGCTTCCAGTCCGATGATAATTAGGCTAAATCCATTTCCACTGGACCATTTGTCATCGGCTGCTAGTGTCGGTTTCGCAGATTGCGGAGAGAGAAAGTCAGGAGAGAGAGCGAGAGAGAGAAACAGAATTCTAGCACCTTACTAGTGTTGGTTTGGTGCGAAGCTAGTTTCAGTTTCAAACCCCTTCTCTTCGCGCTCCGTTCGGCTCAACAGCGGGAACGAATCCTTCTACAATCATAGGTAACATAATCATCTCAAAGTATGTCAAAACACGCGCTTGACTGAGCTGCTGTTAAAAGATGATCTTGGGAAAATGTGCAGTTGGGAATAGCCACTCATCATAATTTAAAGCCTTTAAATAAACATGAGCTGAGCAGTTGCAATTAGTTGCGCAGAACAGTCAATATTTGGAGAAAAAACTAAGCAGACGACACTAATACTCTCCTTGTAATCACATAAACAGACCAGTTGCAAATCAAAAAGATACATTGAAAAATGTCTAAAAGCATATTACGAGAAACAATAAATTTTCTCGACCACCGAACAAAAACAGAATCATAGATGGCGCATCGATGTAAAAATGTTCCCGCATAAATTTTAACAAAACAAATCATACTTATGGTTAGGGTATTACTAAGGTACGTATACATTTAGTGAAGTCGAGGCACGTGCCTGAATCGGGCGAAAGGGACAGCACGTGTTAGTTAGGTTTAGCAGCTAAAGGTTATTACAGTCTCGATTATGAACAAATTACGGACAGAACTGTAAGGTAGAGAGAGTTCTATAGCGACACCCGTCTAATTAGTATTCCAGTTTCTGGAGGAATTGAGTATAACTTAGAGAAAGTCCCCCCGTTTACGTAGGTTACAACCGAGCGTTTTAGTAATGGTTTTTATACCGTCTATTAATTACTAAATATGAAGGATTTGGCTCCACGCCATCTAAGATACTCCCGTACGTACGCCTTAGTATATAGCTACTTATAAATTAATTTATAGATAAGACGGAAATATATTTCGATTAAGTTATAAATTATAATTAGTCTGTTAAATTATTAATGAAAAAATAAATATAAGGTTTAGAGTTTATAATGAGGTTTTTGATCTTCGTATAATTATTAACCGCTTAAACAAATATACAGTTATATAACTGTTAACTTAATTAATTTTTCTTTGTCATTATCGTTTAAATTCGAAACTGTTTCACTGTCTAATAGGAAATGATCGTTAATGAAGTTTCGCTACACGAGAAAACAATTTAAACGAAGTAAGATTTTCGAGAAGTGGTTAAGCGAGGTGAGGTGAGGTTAGGTTTATATAATGAATGCATTAGAGAGATTAATGTCGCGTGCAAGTGGTCAAGAACACTCTTATCATAAGTTTATCATGCCTCATGATAAACTTATGCTCTTATTTATATTAGATTTCAAAGTATACTAAAATTAGGAATTTCTATAGGTTTTTTTTTCGTTAAATGAATAAAAACAAATAATTGAAACTATATGGAAAATTAGTCGGTATGATCTAAGGGCAAGCGCATTTTTCTATCAAAATATAACTAAAATATTTAATTCTCTCTTCCCTTTTATTATTAACAAAAAGAATCCTTTTTCGGGGGCGCAATACCCATGAGGCTAGAGAGAAACAAGGTTACTCCCACCCATCCATGAGTTTCTTTGAGAAATTTTTTCATTTTCCTTCAGCAACTTCTGAGGACTGGATTAAATCAATTCGTCTTAGGAAACAGATGGCTAAGTAGCCGCCATCTCCCCTTAAACCCCCTCCCCCCTCCTCCATCCTTTTTTCCTTAAAAATTCAGTCTCAAAAAAGGCTCTTCTATACCAGAAGAATCTCGAGTTAGGCGCGCGGGAGCTGGATTGAAATGCAAATTTCACGCGCTCAAGAAAAAAAAAGGAAAAAAATGTCTTATAAGAAATATTTCTTACGTACACTTGTTCATACATTCTCGGCTATATAGCTATATATATATATACTGTACTGTTTTATATATATGCGTATATATATACGTATACGGAAGCACCTGCCGACTATGTATTAGTTCACGTAACGACAATCAAACATGCCTATATATATTTTTGAGAAACATTTTCTTTGGTTTTAAACCTCTGGGATTTTTTTTGGGTGTGCCTGGTTTATTGGGTTGAGTAGCGTATGGGTGGATGGTTTGATTATCAATTTTTGGTTTTGGTTTTGGTTTTGAACTGGGAAAATACACTATTAAATGCATTAAGTTCTCTTGAACTTATTTATAGATTTAAAAAAAAGTTGTATTTTTATGTTATCACAATTTAGTTTTAAATCAAAAATCTACCATCTTGAGTTGGAAAATTACGACCAAAATTAATTTATAAACTTAATATATAGTTGAAATGATTAACGTATGCTTTATATTAAATGTAGGAAGGAAAGGTAGAAATTAGTAAAAATAAATTGTAAAATATTTAATTCAGAACGTTTAAATTTCAAGGTTTTTTAAGTATTCCTTTACCAACTTGTTTCGGAAAAAAAAATCCTCCAAAACTGTAAAATTGTTTCTTCCCCAGTTTTGTAAATTTATATATTTTATATAGAAAATACATTTTTATGTAACTGATATGGGCTCTCAAAAATACCTGGCGTATTGGGTAAAACTACGGATATACGTCACTAGGCTCGTGTTTACAAGAAGAACCGTTAGAGGGGGCTGTTTTACTAAAAGGGAGGGAGGTGATGTCAGCTTGCGCATATTGAATCGTTGAGTAACTTTTGATATCGCGTGGGAAAAGACAACCCCCCCCCTTCCCTCCCTTTTCTTATGTTTTTTATTTTAAAATTTTTCAGAATTTTATAACGTGATTCTCTCTCAAGGTGAGTTATTGTATTTCAAGATTTTTGTTTTTCAAGTTTTTTTTTCTTTTACGTTAAAATACAACGGGGACAAGATAATTTCACGTTTAAAAAAAAAAAGAAAATATTTATGATGTATTGTCGCGCTGTTACTATAACTTAAGTGAATACGTAGAGTATTTCAGCAATCATATGTACCATAATAAATTTCGTATTATCGGTTTTGCAAAAAACTGCGAGTCCATTATTACACCCTAATGTTTACAAGGTTACATTTTATGTGTTTTCAAAGTGTCTCTTTCCTCGTGCTTTTTCGAATTGTAAAACCGCGTGAAATTTCAAATTTCAAAATACGAACAAGGCTTAATTGATCAATATTTTAATTTATACTTTGTTAAGCCTAATGCTTTATTTTGTTCAATATTTATTTTAAACAGATTGTTGCTGAACAAAGGTTAATCGAAAGGGTGCGGGATTAGGCATTATTATTCTATAACTTAATTTGCATTTATTTTATTTGAAGCGTGGCTAACTAAACTTTAAACGATTAAGCCTTGTCATTAAAACTTTAATCATAGAAAAAAGGACAAGTTAGCAAACAAAAAACTCTAGTTCTAATTTCATTAAACGATTTAGAAATCATTTACGATGGCGAAAAAATGTAACTTTTAGTTACAAAGCGTTTACAAATTTGTTTAAACAAATGAGTTTCTTAAATCGCATGAACTATTTCTATATCTGATATAATTTAGAATAAGTTATAACAAAGACTCATTGATTTTTTTAAACCTAATGATGCCACTGTTTGTTTACGTATACGATGCACGTTAATGTTATTCTCAAAAACTTGAATAAACATTATAAACCAAGTTCGCATGTCGTATTTCAGTTAAATACAAGATAGATCAATTTAGATACAAAAAAACGTAATTTTTTTCCGCATTTCAATTTCTACATCACGCAATCTGTACTACTTTAATTCTAATGTAATTTAAACATTGGTGTATTAATACGCTCGCATAACGAACCAGAGCTATAGTTTAAAAATATTATACTGTATCCAATTTTGAAAATAAAGTAATCAATAATAGCACATTGGCGAACGTGCAAGTTTTGCCACGTGAAATTTGTTTTATCATTTGTGATATATTTTTTCAACGGCTGTTCAGTACATGAAACCTTGATAGAAATTTGTATTAAACCTTTTTTTCAAATGATGTATTAGGGGGGCGTGGAAAATAACTCCTCTACAGAAGGTTCCCCCCATGAATAACAAAATAACTAATTTTATTTTGTACCAGCACTGGGAAAATAACCTTAAACCAAAAAATATTAATGGGAATAGCTCCGTTCGCATTCGTAAATTGGGAAATAAATTAATTTAATTAGAAACTTGTAATTTTGATAATTTAAAAATATCATATTTTGTTGTAAAAATAATTAAATCAAACCTGAAATTCTCTCATACTTAATTTAAATTTAAATTTAAACACTTAAATATATATAATTTTAATGTTTAAAAAAATTTAAATACCTTCTAAATTAAACCAAGTGCGACTGCATAATTTTTAAACTACTTAATAAAAATTCACAATGTCAAACGTACCGTGCTATCTTAAACAATATCCTAAATTCGGAAGATTAAGTTTTGGAAGCTCTTAATGATGTCGCATTATTTTTTATTATTATTATTATTATTATTAAAAAAAATATATCATACTAGTTAGGGGTTTGTTTATTAATTAAAAAAAATTAATGGTTGTAGGTAATGACTGGAAATAAAAATAGAAATAAGAGATATCTCAAAAATGGTTGTCGAGCTCGTGAAGAGGGTTAACCCCTTCATGCCATGCATGTACCACGCGGGAAGTATATTCTCGCGCCAAAAAGAATGGATTGAAGAAAAGGGCGCGATGTCGAAGAGTGTATCAGGCAAAGGGATCATTGAAGGATACGCGTTCGATCCCGTAGAATCATCAATAACTCTAAAAGAGAGAGAGAAATAGAGAAACCCCCGGATCTATATGTATATATACACCGAAAGAAGGATCGAGAGCCTGCAACCATATACATAGACGATTTTGCAGTTTAGATTGTTGAGAAAATATATTTGTTATTTCGAATTTAAAATTTATAACAATTTCAATTTAAAAAAAATATATTTATAGATCCACAAATTATTTCTGATGGACTCCTGGATTATATTACACTATATGGAATGGGAAAACCGCATTGTTAATTATTTTCAATTAAAGTAAGTACCTTGTTTAAATGAATATGCAAGGGGGAAGTAAATGAAATAAATTTATCCCCCACTAGTTAGGATTACGATATATTTTGATTCAAAATAACTAATTTGCATTTCTCAACAATCTGAAATACTTTGGGGTTAAAAAAGAAAAAAAAAGAACCCCAACGCATGATACATGGTAGACCGAGCTTTGCGCATTTTTTTTTTCAATGGCATGAAAACCATTCTTTAGTTCTCCGAAAGTCCGATAGGGGGAGTGGAGTTACGGGTGATCCTCCCGGAAAAAGACGGGCTTACTGATCAAAGCCCCCTTCTCCCGATTCTTGGCAGCCCAAAATTTCATTTTTTATTTTTTTAGCGCGGGGGTTTTCATTCGATGAAAAGTTAAAGTTAAAAACGCTTGGGTAGGGACGAAAGCCCACAGAGTTAAGAGATAGCGAAAGCGCCCCCTTCCAAGCTTTATTTATAGGCAGGAGAATTCCCGCGATTTTTGTCCCCAAAAAACAATCAATTAATCATAACCATTTATCTATTCCACGGAATTAAATATCCGTTTTTTCCTAAGCCTAAATCTGGGATCATTCTCTTCTTTTTTTTACGTCTTTTTTAACTTTATTTTAAAAAACCGGAGATGTACCTACCTACCCCCGCAAACCTACCAGATAGAAGTTTAAAGAGCAAGTAACAAACAAATATCATAAGATATTTCTAATGTTTCTATGAAATAATTTGGTTAAACCAAAACATTATGATTTCACATGCGTAGAGCACATTTCGAGCTTTAATATGAAACAAATTCCATGAAAATCGAACGATAAATAAGAAAGTTATTAAGGTTTAAACGAAAAAAAGTAATATTATTACGTCATCAACGTTTCTAAATTCATTCATGACATCATAAAGTTTGATTTTACTTTAAAACCTTCATAACTTTCTTAATTATGGTCCGATTTTGGCGTTCTTGGTCTCATTTTAAAGCTCTTTGAATACTCTAACTGGCTATGATAGTTGTAGAAAGTTTAAAAGTCACTTTTATGAAACTATTCCTTTGAAAAATCGGAGATGTACCTAGTTTACCCCCTCAAGAAAAGTTTTAATAAAAAAAAAAGAGGAATCATTTTACTAAAAGTGGGGAGGAAAGTTAAGTTAGGAGGGATAAATTTGAATCGATACACCCAGGATGCAAAGCTTTAGTAGCTCATCTCTGTATTTTTATTTTTTTATTTTTCCTGAAACTCAAAAGTATTCTTCTCTAGCTCATGGCACCAAGGGTGGTGCAAAAGCTCCAAGCGCACTATACTTTCCTTCAACGCTAGAGATAGTATTTTTCTAAAGCAAAATTCCGGCTCTATAGAAACTTTAGAGAAAATATGAGAGAAAGAGGGGGTCGAAAAAGATAAAAAATACACAATTCTGAATCTAAGCTCGGGGGGGGGGAGAGAAGTATAATTGGCACCCAGTTGGACGTTCCTTCAACATAGTTTGCGGAGAAAAAGTAGGACTATATAAGTAACATCATACCAACAAGTATGAAATCTATCTTAAATTCTTTCAGAGTCAGATATTATTTTAATTCCTTAGCATATACAGGGTGTTCTGTAAGGTCTATCAAAATTAATTGGTGGGAGAGTGTTCTTTGGACAATTTTGAATCGAAAATGTTCTATAACATTTTGACGTCCGGGCCACTGTTTTAAAGTTATAACGTAAGAAAAATAATTCTATTCCTTCGAAGTATCTCAACTTCGACCAGAACTAGAGTCATACTTATCATTACAACGTGACTTATGTTTAGTATAGGGAATCTTGGGTATGGTTGGCTGCGATGGTAATTTCAGTTGCAGAGCGTTTTTAAACAAAAGAACAGGGACTTTTCTTTTAGGCGAATGTACGTTGCTGTGTCTTTTGAAAACGTCCCTACATACGTTTTAGCTTAAAGGTGAAACACTGCGAGTTCCGTTGTTTCATCTTTCTTTGAGAGAAGAGAGGGCGGCTTCTTTTTGTCTCAGAGGGTTGTTCTTTTAAACTTTTCGTTGCAATTTCCTTGGGATTTTTTTCTTAGTTTTTTATACTATAGGGAGAGGGGGAACTTGAATTCTACAAGAAGAAAAAACCTGAAGAAAGTACTAGTTTCGTCGAATCAAACGCGTGATAACCGCCAAAGCTCTAACTATAGGCTTCGTCGGAGGTATTTCTACAAATAAGTTGAGAGTACAGACGCCATGACATATCCTTCTTTTTTTAAAGAAAAGAAAAGGCATAGACTAAAAAAAAACGCTTTTCTATTGTGTGATGCTAAGATATTTGCGCTAAAATCAGTCCCCAAAGTCTGGGATGCCATACAGGATTGGTATCGTATGTCTAGCCTATAATAATGAAATTCTCTCTTTCTCTCTATGCCTTTTACACAATTGTGAGCCAAGGCCTATTTCGTGATCCACCCTTGTAAATTATACCCAATATAAAATTGCTATTCAGTAGCGTATAGTTTTGAGGTACCACCACCACCACATCAGAGCTCAATTTCTAGCCAATAGCAAGCATTGGGAACTAAATTTTTTATAAAAGAATACAAGTGCATGCATGCATGCATGGTGTTTCTTTTTATAAATATTTAGTTTATTTTATATATGGATTGTTCTGAACTTTGTTGAAGATGGTGAAGCGTTCTATTACGTTTACTTTAGCTAATACTACGGATTAAGGTTGAATTTTAGCCCTATATAACCATCCGTTGCTATCCAAGAGTGCACCACACCAAAGAAGCAATACAAAATAAAAAAAAACTTCATAACATGAAATGCAATGAAATAGAATATTTCGATGTGCACGCCTTATGACCACGATTTTTCCGAACCAACCACATCAGTTAGAGTAGATTCACGTGTGTCCACTCTATTATTATAGAACCCGAAAACCGAACTTCGACGACGACTAGATCTTCCTTCTCATGCATGCGTGAAATTCAAAATACAAGGCATTTAAAAAAAATTCAATCCAAATAAGAAACTATTCAATACTACCAATAAAAATTGAAGTACCAATTAAGTGCAAATCTCGATTTACATCAAAGATAGGCTCAATATGTTTCTTAAATTAGGATTTCGTAAGTCAAAGGAATTATCAGAGACTTGTACCGTTTCATATCTGAGGTTATACTCTTCAAGATTCACGTTATAATTTAACAAATTCACGAAAACCAGAAACTTGATAACTGCGAACGATTGTACATTCATTTCATTCCCCATGATATTTATAAAATAGTATGGTGATAACACACACCACACACACGATTAAGATCAAGATTCCCTCCAGCTCTCTGTCATTTAGTCGCAGTCATGTACGGGTATTTTTCAAACTGAAGATATTTCTTTTTTTTTTTTGTCTACGTAAAGATTCCACACCTTTGTGTCGTAATAATGGTGTTAGAGGAGAAAAACGAGAAAAAGAAAAATGTTAGAATTTGTATGATCTCAAGCGCTATGAACTTGGTATAAGTATACATTCTGCGGAGTTTCGTCATCGGAAAAACACAGTGATGCCATGCGATGATACTAACCAAGGTCAGAGCCACGATGCGGCTAAAGTAGGCGTGTAACACTGTAGCTACACTCCCATTGCGTGCATTTCAGCTATGAAAAAAAAAATATATATATATTATTCCGAATGTCAGATATATATATTTTTAATCTCCAGGAATTGAGACTCGATTTTTTTTCTTGTCATAGCGAACATGGGAAATTTTATTTAAAATACAAGGGGATGTTCTTTATAGGCTATCGAATGAAAATTAAGTGGGAAGTCGTATCATAAATTATATTATGAATTTTGATTATGAAATAATTATTTCGTTTCAATGTCATATTAAAATTCCGGTGAAACATTTCCCCACCCTAATTCAAAACATATTTTTCATCACTCTATAGTGTATAATTATATTACATTATAAAATTAATACTTAGAAACAAAATAAAAGTTTCTTAACAATAACCACCAACCAACGCGTGAGAAAATAATTTCGCAAAACACTTACCGGTAAGCGTTAAGTGAAAAATCGTGTCGATAAATTGTTTTTCGCAATTTTTATCTCGTGGTTTTGAAATTCAACCTTTTTCTTTAAAAGTTAATTTTAATTTTTTTTTGTTTTTTGTATTATTTTTGTTATAATCGTGATGTCTCGTGAATTTCGGGACTAACACGCGCTAGCTTTGGTTTAAACATAGCTTATTCCGACTTTCAAAAAACCAGTTAGAGCCAGTGAGCGGGGTTTGCGGCGAAATTTACATTTTTATGCCCAGAAGCTATTGTTTTCTCGCATAATTTATTTTATCTCTTTTTTTTTTTTTTTTTTGGCAAACGCGATATAAATTTTAGGAATTAAATTTCGTAAAGATAGAAGAATTGACACATCTCGAGTCGCGGAAGAAAATCTTGTTCGTATTTCAACAAAGTGCGAGTGAAATGCATCAACTAGTTTTTGTAATATTTAATCTTACTCCCATGCAGTTTTAATAAAAATAAAGGGTCATATTGACACTAAATTAAGGTTTCTAAGGTATTGTTATATTGAATCCTAAGTTAATTTCATTCCAATCTCTATTAGGTTTAACATTATAATTATTTATAGAGACATAAGAAGTTCATAAAATTTAATTAAAAGCATAATTCCACACTCCCTTTTATAAACACGTAAAATTTCACTGAATATGTATAGACGTTATAAAAAATCTATAAGAATGTATCGAACCATTCGAGGTGAACAGATTGAAAAGCCTTCGATAATCTTTCAATAATAATAATCCCCCCCCCCCTAAAAAAAGAAATGGTCGCCACATAATTTAATTAATATTCGTGTCAAGGACTGGTTTCGAAGAATGAAATAAAAATAAAAAAAAAATAATATTCTTTTCAAATCGAAGCTCGACGCGAATTCGGAACCCTCGGGCTAACGAACACCGACAAAATATTAATGGTTGTGGAATAAAAAAAAATTAGCTTTCATCGAAACAACTGCCAATTTTTACAAGGCGAACACAAGGCGTGATGAACCGAATAATATTCAATGAAAGCCCGTGACGAGAACGAGAAAAATCCCCGGTCTAGTATCTATTCAATATACGAATTTTCTCAAAAAACCGAACATGCTTCGCTAATTTGAAGAAACTCCATTTATCTTTTCACTTTCTTTTTTTATTTCATTTCAATCTCGCCTCTTTGCTTCAAAGTTTCTTACACTTGCACTGTTTAGACGCAATTTTTAAATATTAAAACTTTAAAATAAAAACTCAAAAAAGCACGTGGCATTTTTCTCGCGCCAAAAATTGAAGATCTTCGACTAGAGCACGTGCCATTTTTCACGCGCCAAAAATTGAAGATCTGACGTCTATGTGCGAGACATTTCGCGCGCGTTTTGAGGTTAAATTCCCATACACAGTATAAAATCAATTGGGGTAGTGGGACGTAGACAACTTGCTTAAAAACTAATCATAGCCACTAACTTATGTTCGTGTAATCCAGCAATTTACTATAATTCTTTCCCCGGTGAGTTTGGACTAGGCGCATTGTCCAATTCAATTTGGTGGTTGATACGTGACATTTATGGCAAAACAGTAGCCATCCATATCATAGAAAGAGCCCATTAAGGTCACCCCATGGCCATAAAAATCCGTTCTGGCTCGCGCGGTGCAGGGGGTCCTACCTAACGGCGCCCTTACGCGACCCAGGATTGGAATTTGATTTAAAGCCTGGTGGTTATGCCATGGCCAAAAGAATGGCTTTTAGCCTCTTCAAAGATCCTCGAAATCAATTTGTTTCGTTTGATCTTTAACACCCGGCAAAATATTTCTTTCTCTTTTTGGAACCCTATTAAAAACGGTACGAAATTCCTGACGAAGGTTTGCAGTTCGTAACCCGAATCTCGCCGCGCGGTTCACGAGAAGGAAAGGAGAAGAAGCCTGTGTGTGTAGGCCACGTTGACGTATACGTTAGGCGGTGGCATGCCTATCGCAAGCTCGTTACTCTTTTAGTCAACCTTCGGGGGCTCTGGGGAAAATGCGAAATCAATAGCGCTCGGGCATAGGGGACGCGATGAAAAGAAGGGGAAAGGGGATTATGTGCGCGTTATGGGAAAAGCCGGGCTTTAGCTTCAAGCTTGAGACGAGGAAAAAAGGGCCGTCTATCGAGAAGAGAAGACCAGCACGCTGCTCTAGGACCTTGCGGAAGCGCTACTAGAGAGACTCTGCTGCGTGTCCGCCTTCCCTTGTCCGCGTGGCTCTCCCGCCAAACGCGATCTCGACCCAGAGCTAGTCAAACTTTTCCTTCTATTGTGTTGTTGTTACGTCGTTCGACCTGACTCCACCGACACAGAGAGAGAGAGAGTCCAGACTGATAGGACAGTTCGGGACAAACTTTCATTTCTAAAAGTTATTGGTAAAGTTGCAGACGGAGTCTTCCGGAAATAGACAATTTGACCCTAGATGACCTTTAAACCAAAGTCCCAACTTTTCATATTCATTTTGGCTGGTGGTCATTGAAAATACTGCCAAGAACCGAGAGGAAACCGTAGCCAAGAGATAAACGAAAGATGAAGAGAAAAATACCTGAGCCAGTTGCGGTTCAGCTTTCCCGCCAGACATGACCACGTGGACTCGATTCTTCTCCCTCTCTCGAGATCTACGCGCACTGAGTCCTTTTTAACGCGAGAAAACAGTCGTATTTTGACGAACAGTGCACGCTTACTCGTCGCTTTTTCTACGGAATAAGTTAAACTTAACTGAAAAACATGGTTACCGAATGGAGCATTCAAACAACCGGTAGCGAGAACCGGTCATTTTCAAACGTTACAAGTGGACACGGCTGCCCCGTTCAAGATCATCATGTTCGAAACACAATACTGGACGCTTGTCAACTACCCGATACTGGTAAGTCCTGCATTCCAACTATGTTACTTATCACGAAGTGTAAACAAAACCTAGATAAATTCTAACAACCGTTCCTACGTAACGTGCTACCGAAATAATACTTAAAACAATACTGAGATCAGGCTGGGCTTCTGTTTTTGAAAGAAACGTTAAAACAGAAATTGTTGTGGTGATTATAGTAGTATATTAAGAACCCCGAAGCGAGCAAAGGTATCTAGCCTAATCTTCCTCTAAAAAAAACAAAACACAAAAACACATTATAAAGAGAACAACACGCGAATTCGTAAGTAGTATATTCTGGTACCGGGCTATTTAGCTAATGAACCATAAGCGCCTTTGCGAGACTACATGCGCCAAGCGAGAGAGAGAAAAAAACAAGTTGGGAAAACCAAAATATTACCTCTCCGAGTCAAGAGGTCTACTACTACAAACTTATTTACCCAGATATGGAGTTATTTCACTTTTTTGAAGTAAAAATTTACGAAATATTGAAGTAGTATTCCAAACATAGCAAACAGTAAAGTAGACGACATTTTACATCCAATAAGGATAAATCTTGGACACATGGAAATCAGTCAATGGGGAAAAGAACAGGAAATGAAGTCTACGCTTCAGCTGTTTACCCTATATTCTGGTAGCTACATTCACAACTGGTTTTCAGTGTAAACACAATCGTCTCGTCTCACCTCAACAATATTCTTAGTTTGCCAACACGAATGTTAACGTTAAATAACACCAAAGCTAAATTATACCCAGACGCACTAATAGTCATAGCGCACCGTAAAGAGAATAAAAAGTCTGTAGCTACTCGTTTACCACTAGCCCTTTTACTAATCTAATTGCCACCATGATCTTTTCTTCTATTATAAAATCTTTACCTGATTATTTAAGAGTGTATTTAACTTTCGGCTCACTCTGAACCGTTAATGTCTCTTCATTTCAGACACGAAAATCAAAGCCAAAAGTTTACTTCACTTCAGGCCTCAATAATTTACACTTTGTTTCACTAAGCCTATTGCGGATAATACTTGTTTTACCCGCCGGAGTCTAGGTCTTAGGTTTCTTCATGAAGTCACTAAACCAAGGATTATTCTATATACAGATGTCGTATAGCTTAAGTAATATATAAACAGCCATTTCAAATAACAATATTAAAAAAAATCTTTGGAATATCAAAATGAAACAGAGCTTTAAAGCTACAAAACTACTAAATGCATCATAATTACGAAAAATACTTCCACATATTCACTTTATATTATGTAAAAAGGGAATATTAAGGTTCTGTATGATTTCTTAACACATCAACACAAGGCTAACTGCTAACGCGACGCACTAGTGTAACAACGGACGGACACACACAGACAAAAAAATAAGCTGCTTTTTAACTCTTTCCGTATTAATTTTGAGATGAGAAACAAGATTATCTTAAATATTAAAATAAATATAATTAATATTAAATATTTTCTTCGTCAGTTGTTTGCCTTATTGAACGTTACATCGTTTTGATATAGAACAATTAAACATTCTAGAGAGACTTGACTAATATTGGCGTTTGAAATGAAGCATACGCCGGTTGCTTCGACTTACTCAAATAGGTAGTATATAAGGGATTCGAATCGCGGCTGTAGATAAGAACATCGCAATTGCGTGAACCTTGGAGGAAGACCCCTCCATTGGAAGGCTAGACGTTTCTCGTAACCCTAGCCGATCGCCGCGTATGTCTTAACCTTAAGGATGTTGGTGGTGTTAGAAGCCAGGTGTACAGACTGGTGTCCATGTGGGATGGACAAAAACAAAGACCAGAAGATGGTTGTGTTAGAAACCAGGTGTACAGACTGGTGTCCATGTGGGATGGACAAAAACAAAGACAAGAAGATAGTGGTGTTAGAAGCCAGGTGTACAGACTGGTGTCCATGTGGAATGGGCGAAAGACTAGAAGATGGTGGTGTTTAGAAGCTAGAAAGTTCAGACTGGTGTCCATGTGGGGTGGACAAATGAACAGTTGTTAGACAGACAATGGAGTTATAGCCTGTAAGTGGAATACAATTTCCGGGACTGTAAATGCGGTCTGGAAATTGAATACACGTTTGCTCCGATCTGCAAACTGCGAACGCGGTCACGTGGGTATAACAACGGACAGACAGACAGACAGACAGACAGACAGACAGACAGACAGACAGACAGACAGACAGACAGACAGACAGACAGACAGACAGACACGTCGAATTTAGAACCTCTCCGTGACATACGTCACTCGGAGAGGTAAAAAGAAATTAGGGGGTTGTTAAAAAGCAGAAGGAAGTACTAGCAGACGACGCTATATGTGAATTTACATAATTATACCATGAATAATGATGATGATGATGATAGTAATTGAACAAGTCATTCATCGAGTCCTATGATATTTACTACATTAATTTGAAATGTAATTTCTATACATGATTCGTTTAATTCGATTATGGTACAACTTTAATTTTAATAAGTTGAATATTATTGTGAGAATTAGATAAACTCTTGTAGGGTTTGTGTGGTACCTCTCATTAATTCTTTAATGTCAAAGTCTGCGGTGTAATTCCATTTCAACTATAACAAATTTATATCGCAAGGGGAATGAAATTAACCTACTCGCAGGTTCAAAAACATTTACATACTTTGAAAAGAACTATTGTCGACACGCTATCCATTGCCCGGTGGCTATAATCATTGCTAGCCAGTGCAATGTATAAAAAGGAAAAATTAATTTAATGTAATTCTTTATAGAATTGCTTTTGTAGAAAATGCACACCCTTTTTTATGGCGTATACTTGGATTTACGCGCAATTATACGACTTGTAAGCACGCAAAACACGCGTGACTTTGCATTGCTGTTATTTCTCCAAATATAATACTGTAGTAAATATTTACTTGACGCATTTTAATTAAATATATGCCTTATTTGAATTGATAAATTAATTTTCCTCCGTATTGTATTTCACGAGAATTTCTAGACTTTCTTTTTGGGTAAGGAACTTTATTCCAAAAAGGAAAGGAAAAAAAAAGAAGTAGATAAAAAGAGAAAGAAAAGTTTTATTGAAAGAAAAGGATGAGAATAGGATGATCTGAGAGGCGCGGGAGGAGCTGAGAGAGTTTGAGCCGAGCAGGCGCTCCGCGTTTCCAGCCTCCCCGAATCCCCCTTTTCTACAGATCAAAGCTCGTGACAGAGAGAACGAGAGAGCTAGAAAGAGCAAAGCGAAGGGGTTCTCGCGGAGCGCTCCAACTCCGGTACTGGGAGGATGGAGAGGATAGAGAGTATTGGGGGCTGGTTGGGGAAGAGAGGCTATCCAGACGAATGCGCGACCGCGCTATCGCCAGAAAAGGATCCCCCTTCCTTCCTTCCTACCGTTCACTTCCTATTCAGTCTGGGAAAGAGAGAGACATAGAAAAGGGGACCCTACCATTGGTCCTCGACTCTTCACGTGACTCTAAACTGAAATGGTCAGATTTCCTTATCGAAAACACCCGCGCAAAGTTCAAGTCGCTTCGAAATGTTTTGTTTGGAAACCGATTGGAAAGTTCCTTGGCGTCGCGATTGTTAGTTCCTCACTCGTTTAAGGACTCTAAAGGTACATTCTACGTAGAGATCGTTTCGGTTACGATTGTCCCACCCACACACTGTATTTTTGAAGGATTTTGTCACTAAGACCGAAACCGACGGTACTGTTGTACTTTTTGAAAAGTTCAATTCTGGTTTCATCGGTGGTGGCGTGGTTCCCCCTTGGAAGTGTGTCGCTTTCCGTTACAGCGTGAGGTAGAGGGGGGAGGGCGCGCGACCAATTGTGGAAGGGATAAGAGAAATAGAAGGGGGAAAGACCGAGAAAGAAAGAAAGAAAGATTGGAAGGAAAAAAAGAAGGCTAGGAGCGAAGGCGCGCCAGCAGCAGCTAGCGGGTTCGAGAAACGAACGACAGGACGGAGAAAATGAGCGAAGCTCTGGAAAGAAAATTCTCGGTACGAATTCTGGCGTTGGAGCTGTAAGAGTAGAGAGAGAAGGTTTTCGAAAATTGGCTGGAAGCCCGCCCGACGGCGCGCGCCGCTCTATCGAAAGGGAGTGAGAAATATCCAACTGGAAAACGGTACCGTCGTGACGAAACAGAGAGCGTGAAAGTACGTAGTATCGAGTAGTGGCGTGCGGCTTCCCTTCGCTCGCCCCGTGTCGAAGTTTGTGTTTTGTTCCACGAGGGGGATCGCGAACGCCAGAGCCAAGCGGCGGACAGTCTCGTTACGCCAGCTGAAGATGCTCTAGAACCATTGAAAACCAAAACGCGTGCCGAATTATACCTCCAGCCGACAACACTCTCGAATAAATAAGTCGAAACGATCGCGTCATGTAAACCAACCAACAAAATCATTTCGCCAAAAACTCGAAATCGTCAAAGAGTAAACAAAAACAAAGAAGGCAAACATGACCCCTTGACCGAGTGATGAAAGATCATACATCCAAAAAGAGACATCTAGAAGACCATTTGCCATGCGACAACGAAAGGGGCGAGTCGCTCGTCTCCCGCGATTAGGGATGACTGTCGTCCAGAGATTATCAATTGAGACGTTCCAGTCGTCAACGAGACATATTTAGTCATTGGTCAAAACTGGACAGTGACAAAGAAGAAGAAGAAGATAGAAGCGGCCTTCGATAAAGAGGAGCTAAATCGGGGGCCCGTGTCAGGGGTGCCCTTTTTCCGAAAGGTCCTCGGTGGCTACTTCCGCCGGACAGAGAAGAGTCCCTTCTTGTCTAGGATCGGACCGTTACTTTCTTACTGACCCCCTCGATCCGTTCCTCGTCTCCCCCCCCGTCACGGGGGCCTCTCCTCTCGTCTTTCCTCTCCGGGTATAGGGGAGAAAAGGCCAAAGGACTAAGGTGCGATGGAGAGTGGCTGCAGCGAGACGGGGTTTATCAACAGCCAGCCGTCCATGGCGGAATTTATGACAGCGCTGCCTCATATCAATGAAACGTTTCACAGGGGATCATCAATCAACGGGCCGGTCATGCCGCCGCCGCCGCCTCTCTGCCAACTGGAAAACGCCGGCAACCAACTCCATCCCGCCGCCGCTTCGGCCGGAGCCACCCCGAACGGTGGCGGCAACGCCGCCGCTTCTTCGGGAGTCTCCGTTTGCGCCGGGTCCGTCGCCACCGCGTCCGGCGCGGCTAATTCGCCGTCCCCGCCAAATACGAAACTGGGATCGCCAACCGGAAACGGACTCGGAGGAGTCTCCGTCACGGAATACCCTTGGATGAAGGAAAAGAAGACGACACGTAAACAACAACACAACCAAGGTGAGTAACGTATACTCCCGATCCTCGCGATGCTGTCCGCCTAACACGCGGCGCGCCTCTTTTTTCCCCCGCCGCGGGTTCAAAGGATCAAACACGTGACTGACCACGCGCTCGTTCCGACTCCGTCCCGAATCCGAATCGAATTAAGAAGGACCCCCGACCTTATCTCGTTACTTAATGAAGCGCAAATCGTTCGTCGTCTCGATTTTCCTAATAGGCTCCCGAAAACGAGAAGAGAGCTAAAAGCGACGCGGACCGACACCGAATAATGGATATTTAATGGTTTCTTTACCGTCGTCGTCGTCGATAATTAAAACAAAGCGATTTTTAGATTCCCCCGTCGAAAAGCTCCTCGTCATCATTTAACACCGCCCTTAAACGCTTTTCCCTAAAAACACGGATTTTAATTTCAATTTCCTAAATCCCGAAATCATATTAATCCATCCGTAAATATAACTTCGTGACACTCTTAATTCCGTGTCTAACAACACGCGTCGTACGAATCTCTCTATATATGCATCGTTATAAATCAGTTAACCTCAGTCTTAATGATGTCCAAAACAAATTATAACCCAACTCCCTCATACATATAATTTTCATTTTTAAATTCATTAGTGTCCCCTAGCTAGTAGAGGTTCTTATAGAACATTATTTTTTATATATATATATATAAACCATTTACGGGAATGTACTGTACAGCCTGATAAAACAGGTGATAAAAGTTATTAAAGAGACAATTTGCTAAAAGATAGTTCTTAAACGAATTGAGCAAGTCATATCTTTAACAAGTATTATCATTAAATCTTAGTTGCAAAATCACAGCACGTGCTACTGGAAAAAAGACTTTAAGCGATTTCTCTAATATAACAAAATGGAAGGTTCCGATATCATTAAATAAAACGTTTTGAACTGGGGAAGAACTCAAAAACTAGAGACTTATAATACTTCATACAAGGTCTTAATGTATTTGGGTGCAAGCGAGTTCGATTCGATAGCGGGGTGAAAGAAACAAGTTAAGTGATGCGGGATAGACCCTCCTGGATTGTCCGAAGGAAGAATGGGGGGAAAGGAAGGAGGGTGGTGTAGTGTAAGTCCAAGAGATGGACGGAGGAATGAACGTCTAGCGTTCATCGTAACCCGCCGAAGGGTCAGCGAGTAAAATCTGGCCAGGGTATATACGTATCAATCACCGAGAGTGGGTCCTTACTGACGGCTATCAATCATGACCTCCGTGTAAGAATAGTGGCGGGCCCTCGTCATGGACTTATAAGGATGTATACTAGCTAAGAAGAATAGCACCCTATGGCCCCTGTATGCCCAAAAAAGAAAAAGAAGTGTGTCCGAAAGTCGCCTCATTGGGGGAAAAAAAGAAAGAAAATCAACAACTATATACACCAACCATAAGAGTTTTCGTTCTTGTTTTTCTGGACACTATGGCTATAGCTATAGCTATAGTCTAAGCCTTAGTTACTCACTTAAATGTTAAGCACAAGGGCACAACACTGACTTAAAATCGGAGTTAACAATATTAAGGGTAAATTAAATTTATGTTAGGCCTTGGCGAGACAAATCATGACCAATTTAGGAGTACCTAAGTTTATCTGTGCCAGCCAATTATTTCAGTTAAATATTTAAAATAAGAGCTAAACATTGACGTGTAAATGGGACTTTAATATCGAATAGAAATTTATAATTAAAGCTAAGCCTTGGCGAAACAAATCAAGACTAATTTAGGAATACATATCATTTATCTTTAAATATAGCGTCAATTGAATTGAGTGATAAGACACTAGACTCGCATGCTATACGAATATCCATATAGAGCTCATTAAAACACATCAATCATTCTTACGCTGTACTTTCGCTTTCAACATGTTAATATTGTTGACATTGTGTCATTCGTCATAACTTAATTTCGAAAAATTGATCACCTACTAAAAGATATCAAAAGGGGGCTTTCAATCTAAATATGTTTGAAATATATAAATCTATAGCAGACGACAGTTTTCAATAGAAAGAAAGACACGGGTTTACGTATAATAAATTTTGGCATAATTTCTCGCGATTTAACATTCGAATCACGCATTTTTATTCTACTTTTTTACCGACATTTCTTAAACACGCTTGGGGGGATTTAATATGAGAAACTAATGGATTTCAATAGTGTAAAAATCCGTAATTGTACTCACTACGCGTTCGAAATAAATGTTTTATACAAAACTTTCAAGTTGTTGATATCGAAGAAAGAAGTTTTTCTAGTTTGAAGAAACAGATATTTCCCGGGGTGCTGTATAGTAAAAATTTATCTAAATTTGTCATATTAATTTTTAATGTTACGAGTGAAAAAATTAAGATTAATGGCGAAGTGATATTAAAATTAATTACGAAACCAAAACGCAATAAAATTAATATCAGTTAATATAATTTTTGATTTATTTGATATTAATTATTGTTTTGGGGCGGAAGAAGTCTTTAAAAATATGATGCATCGGTTTCTACGGAAATTAAATTAGAGAGTTTAAGAAAATAATTTAAGTTTGCGGTTTTCATTTCTAAGCCTAAATTTTTAATGTTAATCCTAATTTTAAAAAAGATGAAAGAATCGCGAAGCACGTGCAATTGTAAATTACGTCTCGAGACTTGAAACGTTTTACGATAAATTTCTTAAACTGTCTAAGTTAAATCTTTGTTTTGCACGAGTTCCGTTAATAATACAGGTACATTTAACGTGGTGATCAAATAATGTAGCTAGGTTTCAGGAGCATATGAACTTTGTATTGACTTAAGTAAACAATAGGGTTGTTCGCGGTTATATCCTAAGGCTCAGGTTCGGATCGTTTATATGTATTCTGAAAACCAACTGAAAGTTTGCACAATAACTGCATGCGTGACATTGTGCATGGGGAGAGAGAAAGAGCTTTTATGTGTAAACTTCGGTAGTACGTTGACAAAGTAGAAAGAAGGTCAGTACTTGTTTTGGACGAAATTATACAGTTTTACACGCGTCAACAAAATAAAGTGGTCTCTGGGGAAATTTCAATATCATTGTGCCTTTTCGAGATTTAACGACTGTTTATAATTTGTGTTTCATTTTGTTAGGTATTAATATTTAATTTAAAATCCTTAATTATTTTTTGTAATATTGACATTTTCTCAGTATCACGCAATCGCTTAATGCCTATTTATAATTACAATTAACCGAGACTAATTATTTAATATTTAATTAATTAATAAATAAACGAGGTATAAATCAATTGTGGTTAAAATAAATAGGAAAGAAATGCTAAGCCTAAATTTCAACTTAGGCCTAACAAACTAAATGATGGAAGGAAGGAGAAAGCTGCTAAGCCTAAATTAAAATTTGGCCCTAACAAATTAAATGAGCGTAACCACCAAGAATCCATATAAAGCTTTAGAACATCAATGCAAAGATAGAATTGGGTTAACTACATTGGTCAAGAATAGTTAAATCGTAAACTAGTAATATTTATCATTCAAAACTCGTTAATAAAAATAATTTCATTTTCCCGGTATCATCATCAGTGTAAGGGAGGGATTCTAACGTGAAAAAAGAAAATAAAACAGTATATGTGTTGGAGGTTTTTGGCATCAGCGACGAAGCTTTCGTGTCGTCACTTGCTACAGGGAAAGAAACTAATGATCAGTTGCCTCGAACCTGGCGACCAACTACATAATAAAAGGAGAAGGGACACGGTGACCATCTCCCGGCATATTGTGTTAGGCCTTTGCGTTACATTAGAGAGAACCGTGCGTCTAAATGACGCGAACGTCGAAGCCCGCCACTACACGCACACTCTTCTGCCCTCTAAAGGCTGCTCCAATTGTAAATAATGTAAGAGCTAAACGTGTATGATATGAATATTTTAAGAGCTTTTCTTTGTCGTGTTTTTTCCATAGTATTATATATAATCCCCAAGAGGAAAATTATTTCAATAAAATTCAGTTCATTCGACGAATGCGTGTTTAGATACATTTTAATAATCAATATAGGTACGTTTTTCATTCACGGGTATTTTCAATTAATTCACTTTCCTTACCCTAACCTTGGATTCGTTAATTATGAATAAATGATAATTAGATTCATTGTATTCAAGGCTGAAGAGCCTTAAGTAAATTTACAGTTGAGACTGCTGATTGATAGATACGTCACAATGTGGTTTAGTTGAAGTAACAATATGTCAGTTAAAGTATATTAGATCTGCGCTTATTTTGACGCAAATATTACCTTATAATAATAGTATGTCAGCTTTAACGAAGCCAATAAAAGCTTGGGAACTTTCTCTAATGATAATTATTTAAGTTTTTGGGGGATTGGGAACTTTTGAATGCGGCCGGACTCGCGAAGAAGTTAAATGTAAGGGCTGCTTCGCCTCGTGCATTAAAAATAATCACCCACAAAACAGTACAAAGCTTTTGATATCAACGAATTGACCCTTTTTCGATATACATCACACGAACTAAGTTAAACGATTTAAGGTATTTACAAATCCTTTTTGGTTATTTACAAACCACTTCTTTGCTAAGTTAAATACACCCCAAAAAGGTAAATCCAACCCGTCGTGGGTAGTTAAGCCATTTTATCAATCTAGCTTGGTTACACGACGAAGAAACTATTTGTTGTCACCACAGAGTCTGGATTCCAGACGAAGCTTGGGAGGAAGTTGCCTTTTAAAAGAAGATCACCGAGCTACATCTATCCATCCATCCATCTAACATGAGCGAGTTAAGTCATTGCCAGGGCGCCGTTTCTAATAGTTTCTTTTTCTATTCCGGGGCTCTTTCTAATGGTTTGCGGGTAACGTAATAAGAAAGCCTCTATACTCCCAAAGAACTTAACTGAACTGAAGTTAGCTATATAGCTCTACGCAGTCTTATTGGCGAGGTGGATTCGCGAGTTATACGCGGCAGGACCATCACCTTTTTGAGCATCGTTTGTTTTCTTAAATGAGCTATCGCCGCGCGGAGATTTGCTTCATTCTTTCTAGCTCGTGGGTATTTCCCAGAAGGCTTGTGGTCTTAGCAATAAGCTTGTTGGAAGTGTAGAGCCATATCCTTTTTCGCACCCATTCTTTTTTCCGGGTCCTTAGGTCTTCCTATAGATCTTATAGTGTCTTAACCACGGAACTGTGTCGTTAAATAAACGGCACATGTTTATCCCAATCAGTTGATGACCCAATGATGGTTGGATTCATCCTGTTTAGCCACTGGTTTTATACAACCGTTCACGGTTAACCCTTATTATCAAATTTTCACTGATTTGTTAAGAGTATTGTGTAGAAAACTAAGTGATAAGTCCAGGGTTTAGAAAAACGAGAGGAAATATTATACAAAATCATAAAATCTTGAGAAATTCTAAGAAATGTCATGGAAAATCATAATATAATGACATAAAATCTTGAAAACTAAAGGAAATATCATGGAAAAATCATAAAATCTTGAAAAACTCAAGGAAATATCATGGAAAAATCATAAAATCTTTTAAAAATTCATGGGAAATTATATAAATTATATAAAAATTCCTAGACATGGATAAAATTTAAAAATAAGGAAAATATATATTCGATGTGCACTTGCAAAAGTATGTTATAATCGCAATTGAACTAAATTGTTCTGGCCAATTCTTCGAAATTTAATTTTTAAAAAGGGTCACGCCCGCAATCGCTGAACGAAAAAAACCCAAAGTAATCCTAAATATTTTAACCCTTTTAAAAACGGTACCAAATTGTGAATATTTGCTTCCAGCGTTCGCAGTATTTCCACACGTATACACAGAAATCAAATAAATATCTCAGGAAATAAACGTATATATCCTACAATACGTGACTCGCCTCACCGGCCGCTAGTATCTATGGTTTACATATTTAAAAAAAAAACCTTAAACGATTTTATTAGCCACAACCTATAATTTTGGCGCTGATTCAACTACCGATAACATAAGTTTATCTACATAAGTACAAAGATCGTTAAATGAACGAAGACAGCAATGATCCAATATTAAGATTGATATCTAGCGCTCGGTTTGAAAAAGAAAAAAAAAAAAACAAAGGGCCCCTTGGCTATATTTATACCATTAATAAAGTCTTTAGTTTTTACAATATTTCATTTATGTTATGGTATATCGGTTTGTACCTCAAATAGACGTTACATCAGAATTATCTAGCGTTAAATTCAATGTGTCATTGAACTAGCATACGAATAATAACGTAATAGTGTAGCTAACTATTACTGAAAATAGTTTTTTTTAATTATTTGTTATGTCACATATCAGTGGTAAAGATTTGTATTATTATTTACTATTTTTAACCAATTATAAACAAATTAAAATATGGCATTCAAATTTGTTGACATAGTAAAATATACGTTAATCGATATATGTCCATGTAACAAGTTGTTTTATTAATATTTAAGAAAGTGTTAAGGAGGTATTTAAGAACGAATTTTCCCCTCCCGTACATATACATCCTCTCTTGTTTACGTAATAAAATTACACCGCAAAGATTTATGGTTTCCGACTTAACCGTGATCTCCGGCCATTTGCAACTCTGACTCCTTCAAGCCTCTCAATCTCTCGCGGATGCCTCGACGGTCGGCCTGCCTTCAGGGGCCTTGCAAGGCCCGCGCCAAGCTACGTACCACGAACAAACATAGGGGAAGAAGCGAAACATGCTCGCGCCAAAGCATACATATATTTGAAAAGTCCCCAAGATTTTGTAACAGAAAATGGAATGGCGCTATTATTCAGAGAGCAGACAGTCCTTAGGGCTTAAATAGCTAGCTGCACCCCGTTTACATTGGGTCCTTTATCGCGTACCACGAGTATATGATATCCATGGTATGTATGGACGGACCCCCTCTATTGCAGATTAAAGGACAGTTACGTGTAAGTCTACCACTCTCGTTCACGAGGTGAGGAGCCTATTATGTCATGATGGCATTGCGGAGATGACGGGTTAGGAATTTCCCTCCTCCCTCGCTTTGTACGTTTATGCAAATATAATCTTTACTTCCTTGAAATTGATAGATTATATACCCCATTCCAACCCACCAAGCGTGGGCTAGAAAACTCAGTATTGACTTGTTAATACACAGTCAAGCTTAATTATTTACCTATGGTTATAGGTAATGTAGCCTAGTAAATATTATTTAAAAAGTGGATTTAATCAAAGCTGGCAATTAAAGGAAACTTTTTCTAATAAACCGCGATTGATTAAAAATAAATTCGAATTACTTTCCATTTCAAATTAAAATTATATTTTAAATTGACTTGGTTTTGATTGATACATTAAATTACTTCGGATATACACGAAAAAGCAAATCTCAAAAAGTTTAAAATTATGGCCTACATCGGTGCCTTAAGACATATTAACTAAATATTTTTTAAAGTATGTTAAATTTTCCTTGTCTTCGGTTTTTTTAGTGTTGAATTCATGCAACTTCATGAAGTATAGGCAAGGATTTATTGAAGACGTGCTTTGCATATGCTCATTATGAATTTACATAATTTATATATCCTACATTTCCGCGTGATTTATCTGCACGTGATTTGACTACTTAGCTATTCATTCTTTCAACAAATGTAGAAATTTCACGCGCAAATTTTACAACTAAAAGATGATAGTAATAAAACCAAAACAAACGAAGCAGACGACGCGTGTACATTCACCTTCTTATTTTTAGGAAACTATTTAAAACAATTATTCGGCAATATTCGTGTAAAAAATATGATTTTGGAGATTTGCAAGAAGAACTAAATCCTTTGTAGAAATAGATTTCTAAATCTCTTTCATTCAACATCGTATCCACAACTAAATAAGATTTCATCTATATCTATATAAATCAAAGTCCTGACTGACTGACTGACTGACTGACTGACTGACAGACTGACAGATAATCAACGCCCAGCCCAAACCGCTTGCCCTAGAAGGCTGAAAATTTGCAGGAACGTTACTCATAAGTAGTAGGCGCGTACTAAGAAAGATTTTTCCAATCCGCCGCCATCTTAAAAAATGGCGCCCAGAAATGTAAAAAATCTTCTCTATGCAATTAAGTACGCGCGTTTCAACCGATTTCACAAATATTTAGTACACTGGTTTGCTTTAACCTTAAGACGGGGTGAATGGTCTTTCGGGTTCGATTTTTCGCCATCTTTTAAAATGGCGCCCAGAAATGTAAAAAATATTCTCTATGCAATAAAGTCCGCGCGTTCCAACCGATTTCACAAATATTTAGTACAATGGTTTCCTTAAACCTATAGACGGGCTGAATGTGGTATTTTGGGTTCGATTTGTTGCCATCTTTTTAAATGGCGGCCAAAAACTTAAAAACCCTTAATGTCCGCCTGAAAAGTAATAAAAAATATCCCGACGGGCTGACGGACTGTGCCGAGTGCATTCGCTTCTAGGGTGCCACAAAAATATTAGTCATCAGTAAAATCTACACATTCTTTATATCATTTTAGATGGAAGTTCTTATTACACGCGAGCGACGCCGCGGGTAACGGCTAGTTGCAGATAAATAAATAAATGTATTCAAATTTTTCCATAACCGCTAGCTTACTTGAGAAGAAAATATAATAAGACTGTGTGTGTATATTTTGGCGATGCGATTGCTTAGTTTTTGCAGTTCCTCTGAGAACCGAAAACCAAGATTCAACAGCGAGATAACAATCCCCTTAACTTCTTTTCCCGGGGCCGGCACAGAGCAAACTATGATTAATTTCTCTGATTCGCCATCGTATTTTACCACGCGAACACGTGGGTTGTTATAGTAAGACCCTATGAGAGAGAACGCAACGTGCATTTGTAGAAACGTTTCTTTTTTTACTATACAGCACCCGTAATACTAAACTCTAAAACAAACGGTCATTGTACTGACATTACTAAATGAACCCCAAACGCAAATCCACGAATGAAAATGGGCCAGCCAGAACTTTAATCTGATTGTGAGTTTGTGAAAGCTGCAGGAAACTCCACCCCGACCGAGTCTGTGTGTCAAACTAAGCCTTATTCTAGATGCCTGCAGTTATTATTTTAAGAAATATGTGAATACGTCGAACATTGTTACAATATTGCACAAATAATTTTTTTACAAGCCCTAATTATTATAGTCTTCCTTACACCTGTTGAGATTATTTTTATTAGGCTATATGACGTCATTATCACTATAATTAACACACACTTAATCCATAAACTTGCAGGCAAGTTCTCAACCATTATCTTGAATTTTTAATCCAACCCCCTTCATGCATAATTTAGGCCAAATGACGTACGACACAACCTAATTATTAACTTCACTTAATCCAAGTGCTAACATACATTCTTACTAACGAACCTTTAAATATTAAAACTAGCCTCTTTCCCTCTTCACATTAATAACATTAGCTTTTCACGCAATTTTTCATAATCTTATTAATTTAAATTAGATTTAACCCCGATAAATTAAGTTTAATTTAGGGGAGAGTTAATTTCTTGTCTTCTTTCCGTGCAGAGACGCGTGGAGGGCCTGCCTACCCCGGGCTTTGTAAGATATATAGTGGGGTTTAACGTATACCACCCAAGTTATAGAATTTGTTATGTTTATAAAAATCCACCAAGGCCCTCTCGCTTGCCATTTTTCATTTCACGTGGGGGTGCAAAATCTTTTCCTCTCTGGGAAAAATTCAGAGTTGCAGGAGCTCGAGCTGTTGGGAGAGATTGGCTAGGCCCATATGATGGGGAAGCTCAAGAGTAACTTAGGCTCTCTCTCTCTCTCGCTCTCTTCGTTCCTCCTTATAGCCCGAATGAGTAGGTTTATTTAGAGCCGACTCATCCCCGTTTAATCCCCTTTATTCTACGCTCTTTCGTCTTCCACCCCTTTTTCTATATATCTTAAGATATGAAAAATGGTACCTGCAGGTGCGTTATAGAGTTAGCGCTTTCGCGCATGGTGAGTTTCTAAAAGGATCGAGTCCCGGCGCCAATCTTTTAAAATACAAGTGGGTTAACGTTGGTGCACTGATGGTGGTTAAGGTGCATGAATACTAATTTGTTCAATAAAGTATTTTGATTGTAATTTTTTTTTCAATTTAAGTTTATCAATGGTCCACATATTTTATTCTAATTTTTAATCAATGTTCAAGATGTTTTTGAGTTTAAATAATCAAGATTAATTTAATTTTAAAAATTATCGAGATCCTCTATAGATTTTAAACCGTCCTAAACTTTTCATATATTTTAAATATTATAATTCCCAAATTTAAAACCACATTTTTAATTAATTCAAAAAGCAAAATTAAGAGACTCAATTAATAAACAAAACAAAATAAAATAAAAAAGACTTCCATAACATTTTCGAACTGGTTTAACTTTAAATTTAAATTTTAAACTCAAAACAAAAACATATCGCGTATATATATATATATTTATATATATATTTACTGTCTGGTTTTGTATTTATTTTGGCTCCAGGCAAAACATAAATAATTCATTTTACGTAACCAATTATGTAGGTTAGAAAAATTTGTCAAGTTTACCCAAAGTCACGTGTATATAAGTATCTTTTAATCCAGAAAACTAACCTTTATCTCACACCTTATACAGGTAATCTAGGCCCCTTAAGTTACGGATGAAAAATTTGATAGGGAAATTCCTAAAATGCCATTCTTGCCAAGAGCGTTCTTTAGTTAGGTGAGCCGGTGTGGTCTTAGCTAGCTGCATTGTCAACCCTAAAAAAAAGCAATGTACCATACCACGTGCTCAAAAAAAACACCCACCACGTGTTATTGCGCGCTTTTGCATGCCTGACTCTTGTGTTTTCATTTTTCTAAGTCATACATGATGGCAAAAGGTTCATCTATTTATGGAAGATGAAGTGTTTTCCATAGTCCCTGCGCTAAGCCTAACTAACACTCCTTCGTTTCTATAAAAACAAGGCTTCGTATTTCCTCTCTCAAGTATAAGAACGCCGTCTTGAAATTTTCTCGGAATCCCTTTGGGTATTTCTTCCTTAAGCATCAAGGGATTGAACACTTCATCCCTTGCAAAGTAATATTTTAGTTTATAAATTCCCCAATGGAAATTACCACGCACGCGAGTGACCGACCCCTTTAAGCTCGCGTTCCTTCGAGTTCTCTTTTTTCGCCTTGCTTAAGAAGAAGAAGACCACAAAGAATCGCTATTGTTTCGTGCAAGGAAAAATTACTCCGCCATGCTTTCGCAAACTCATTGTACACGGAGCTAAATTGGGACGGTAACATTGTTCTTTGCGGGATTCGTTCGAAAGACAGTGTGTGTGTATGTATCCTGGGGATTTTCCCTTAGCGCGTGACGTGCCTTTGCTCTCTAACTTTTACCTCATGTATTTTCTTTGCTCTAAACCCTTGGTGAATGTTTTTTAAGGCTCACAGAAAATTATCGATCATTGGTTTGTTTTCAATGAAGTAAACCCTATTTAAATAAAGAAAAGATTGACTGGCTTCGTAAAACTCATCACTGACCAAATTTTGCTGACCTATCTAGTTGAGTCAAAAGTTGTATTTACTGAAAAGGGGTTTATTCAAAAAACTATAGAAACAACACCTTAACGGTTGCCAAATCCAAAAGTGAATTTTAAAACTTTTCCCGCGTCATACTTCACTCTAAAGGCATCGCTTCACCTTTAGCCGTATTAAAACCAATAGAAAACAATCCATAGCCTGCCACTACGCGACAATTTATAGAAAGTAATTTTAAGTATCCTTCGCATTCTCGTGTCATCGTCATATTAGTCACCTGCTGCAACCCGTTTCGTTCATTTTTCACGTTCCAAGCTTATAACGGTTAATAGTGGGAATGAGCCAAGTAACCATACATCTAAAACTTGATGCCAAGAAGAACGATTTTCAAAAACTTATCTCGAAGTTGTATCTGTTGACGGAATTCCGGTAACGGAACTATAGGCTGTAGTGGCACATAACGTTATTTACCTTTAAGAACTTAATACGGTGAAAGAGTGAGGGCTGCCGTATCTCGATGAACGTTCAGTGCCAGACGCGCCAATTGTTTTAAGACACTAGAAATGACGAAGCTTCTATTATGAATCTCTTCGCGTTTCAGTCAAGCTTATTACACTGTAGATTCCCGAGCGCTAAAAGCCGCCATATAGCACGTATAGCTATTGGGTATTTAGAAAAAAAATATCTCAGCTACTTAAACACCTCGCTTGCCACGATATAATTAATCATTATGTTACAGCGGGAGATGCCTTGTCAAATGAGAAGAGTCACGGCTCTCCCCAGATATTAACACGCTTCAGGTAATAGAGTCCACACCGTTTGTATATACTACAAGAAATATACGACAGCGAACGGCCCAACCGAAACCATTTACAAATGTTGCCAAGAAGTTGATATTTACGTATATACCAGATCAATGCGGTTGCATGCGATAAATGATATAAGTTTTAATGTATAGTTAGTTAAGCCTATTAATTTACGCTTAGCATTATATTCTCCTATTCGTAATTGACCCAAAATAATTATTAAATATACACTCTTTTAGCGTAGGTACGTTTGTTTTCATTGCACGCTTTCACGCAAATTAATGAAAGAAAAGAAATGATAGCTTTCTTTAACGTCTGCGCTGATAGTGTGTCGTTTTAATTTGCATGTCGAGCGGAGCTAGGGAAAATCTGGCGCCCTGTCCTCGGTAAAACTTAAGCCGGAGCTACAGCAGACTAGGATATGTAGGAGGAATTGCTCGCTTCTCCTAATTCCTCAACAATTAGCGCGAGCTAGCGAGCTTGGCGCGAGGGGGTGAGCTCGAGATTGCAGGAATCTCGCTCGCTCTCGGGCTAAATGGGAGATTCTAGGGGCTATAGTTTTGAGCTAGCTTGCTGGGACGCGCTGAAGAAAAAGCTCCGAACGAGACACGCTTGCTGGGGGTATTCGGGAAGTCCTATGGTGAGGGAGGATTCCTTTTTCCCCGAGAAGCGACGACGTTGAAGGAGATGGATGGACCTCCAAAAGTTGTCATGTCGTGGTTTCAAGACACCCTTACTCTCTCTCACTCTCTCTTTTCCCTTTCTTCGAGTTTAGCGGGGATACACCGGGCCTAGAGGGGCTAGACACTGAGCTACTCTATAAGAGTTGTTGAAAAGATTTAACTATAAATTACAACTCGAAGAAATGATGGTTAAACCATGCTAGACCCGTTCCCAAAAGTAGAAAGATTTGCTGATGATATTATTACAATAATATACTGTTAAAGATGACCGCTAAGTAATGGTCAAACAAAGTTAATTTTGCTGACGAGAATTAAAACAAATATTCTAATCACAGTTTTCTGATGAATGGCATTTTAAATTTGTTATAGATAAGCCATAGGGTATCTTCTGAACCAAGACACAAATTTTGAAATTAATTTAGAGTAGGTTACCCCTCGGGTTAAAATCGTGAGCAAGCTCAGAGCAGAGCGGGGCAACCCCAAAGTTGGAACGTTGTTGCCAGAAAATTTAAAGAAGGAAAAAAAAAAGAAAAATAGTATAGGGCCGCGCTATAACTCGGGGTTCAAGCTGGGACGCGGGAGCCGAAGCGAATTTCGCACGGTTCATCATTTTCTCCCATGCTGGCTGGTCCCTCCCTGGCTTGGCTGCTCTTTGGGTCTTCGACAGTTGCTTTGGCAGCGTACGAAAAGTCGCTCACGCTACGCACGCGAATCTCTGTGTCCATTATGTAATTACATTTTTATATTGAATTGCAAATTAGTCCAGTCTATACAAAAATCCTTCCCCTACACCGTCGGTTTTTGAATAAAATGAACAAGCTCTTTTAACAAATATTTCCTCTGACGGTATTCGTATTATACGTCTAGATTGAACTCGGCTCGCTCACGTCAAGGTCATTATATACAGTTGACGTTATTTTAGTCTATTCATTCTGGCAAATTCTGTTCGAAATTTGTCTTTGTAGACAAAATTCAAAATCGTTTTTAATTTCCAAACGTAAAAATCTCGGCTTTCAATTAGTTAAATACCTTAATAGCATTGTCAAGTTGACCCACAACGCGTAATTAACTTCACTCGTTAACAAGAGCGCAACCTCTAACAAGTTACATGATTGATACATTCGTAAGCCAATTAATTAACGTACTTAACTATTAATTGGCTTTCTGTAAAAGGAGGTTTAAGTTTCAATTAACTTTTGAGAAGCGTTTCGGAAAAGCTGGAAAGATCTATTTTGAAGGCGTGACATAAGGGGGATGCTTTCTATTTATTTCTTAAAAGTGAAGGAAGATGATAATCTTCCATCGGCGCTCCAAGCTGCTCCGGGCAAAGTATGAGAGCTCTACGTAGGAAGAAGGAATAGAGAGTCTAGTCTGGCTGGAGTTGGCGTTCGCTGAAACCTTTCCCTTTTCCTGTCACGGATGCTTTTGACAAGCTCGCGTCGACCACGTTGGGACCCCTGTCTCAAAAAGAGAGCAATGAGGAGCACCTGAGAGGATGTCCCCGTAGCCGTACGTCGCTCAAAAACCTCGACGTCCGCTCAAGACCATGGAAGGGGGGGGGATATAAGAAGGGAGAAGGATGGATATAACTACGCGTCTATACGGCACTTCCTCGCCTTTTAACTCTCTTAAAAACCCTTCGGATCTCCGTTTTCTCGACATTTGACAAGCACGGCTATTCATCCGTCGGTTCCGACCCTCGAAACATCCCCATCTCACCATAACTTTGGCCTTACGTACCACCAAAAATCTTATTTAGTTTTGGAAAATTTAGAAGGCGGGAATTTGAATTTTCTTTTTGGTCGCGTGCAGTCTGGGATCACGCGCAGTTCAAACTATAATTTCATTATATACCACTTTCTTAGGCCTAATTTTCAATTTAGGCTTAGTATTCTAACTTTCCTCTAAGCTGAATATTATATACCCGCAATTATTTGAGACATTACGTCACGTAAGACTGGTCTTTAATCCAAAAGTTAGGGTTTCTGCTGGCACAAGAGTCTACCCAATAAGAGTGTCGCTTCCTTTTGAGACGCGAGTGAACAAACTATATGAAAGCGTCGCACTCAATCCAAGTGTTATTTTTGAACCCAACCACCAACTTTAGTCAGTCGTTCGTATAAGATTTGGATTGTACGCGAGAGGGGAAAGCTCTTGTAGTCGGTTTCCTTTGAACATTTTGCTCTCTGTAGATCTTTCTCTGGGATATTTCAAACTAAGCTTAGCTAGTGCTCTCTGTAGCTCGTGTTGTTTTAACCTTAGTACTAAAACTTGATGTGTGCAATGATAGCTAACTCACACGCGATTGTAAACCCTAAGCAAAAACGGTCGGACATTAGTCAATTTTGTCTTGATATTTGAAGGCTTAGCAATTTTTACCTACAATTCACTTAGATTTAAATATACCCCAGGAGTTGGTTTAATTAATGTTCATCCCCTTGGTTTTACCACCGGAAACTCTTATTGGCGCACGCGCAGGAAGGGCAATGTTTCTTTCTTCCATATATATATTCCTGAATTCCTGGAATAGGTTTACGCGTATATATTTGATGCTAGTAAACACGCGATGTAGACCCGTTAAAGATACGAAAGCGGGGATGAGAAGGTGGTGGTGGTGGTCAGGGGGCTTTCCTCCCCGTATTGGTAGAATACGTGTCAGATATTACCCAATTTATGTTCCTCCTCCGTCTATTGTAGAATAGACAATGCTTGTGGATCGTATATCTATTATTCTCTGGTGTGGTATCGGTAGAAGCGCGAGTCCGCTATATAGATTAATGCGCGAGGCGGACATCACGCGTCTCATAGTATGAATGGGAGGACACACTAGCTCCAGCTACAGAGAGAGCGAGAGCGGAGAGAGACCAAACCGACCTTTATGTATATATCGTATACACCGTTACGTGTCCGATTGCAAGGCCTTAAGGTCCCTGAGATACAAGTAAAGGGTGTAAGAGAGGGTGTCCTAGTTAATTAGATACAAGTCTTAAATGAATTTACAAATTCATTTTATTTGTGCGAAATTTCGTTTTTAGCGTTTTCAATTGAAAGGGATAGCGAGGCAAACCTAACCTAACCTAGCGTAAACAAACCTATATTAACCCTTAGTTATCCCGTTCTGATAAAGCCAACCTACGTTACCTGACCTATTACCACTAGAGTTTGGTCCTACATTCCCGTGAAAGGTCACTTTGCTAATGCTGTTTCAAGTACATCCCAAATATTTAAAACTAATCCGCGTCAGTCACCCACCCAGAAACTTTAAGCTCAATAACCCCTAAAACCTTTAAGAACTACCAAAAGCTACAAATTGCCATACTGCACCAACAATTTATAAAGTTCAAATTTTTTTTCTCGCGCGTTGCAAAATTTGAAAAACTTTTATCACGAGCTTGAAGTTTGTTTTTGACGTCGCGAGGTATAGCTAGCTTTCAAGGAGTACAATATGAAGGGCCTGGTTCTGGAGTATACTTGTACAGCGTAGGGTTCGCGTATAACTAATAAACAGGCGGTTTGTTTGTTTGGCTTGTCTCGCGGATGACGCTTTGTTAAAGGTCCGCCAAAGGCGCGAGGCGATGCGTAATGAAGGCGGCCTATAACATCGTTGACAGTCGGGTCGTTCTCGCGATGATGGGAAAGCTATATTTCGGGCCCCGATCGTAATTAAGATTAAAGGAGATAGTTTCTACGTGTTAGGAGGAAGCCATCCTGCCTGTCGCGCGCCCGCGCCAAGCCTCCAGTTCAGTATAGAATAGGAGGATGTCGCCGAGCTAGAAGCTAAAGGCGGGAGAAGGTCCTAAAACCTTTGAATAGATCCCGCCATACGCGCCAGAAACACAATTGACGCAATGATCTCGGTTTTCGATACCAGCCGAGCTTTCTCAGTCCCGGGCCAACTTTTTCTCTCTCTCTCTTTCTCATCTTCCTCTCCTCTTCGAATCCTTTCTGAAAGCTTATAACCTAACCTATCTTGTTCTCCCGGTGTATATATATGGTCCTAAAGCCCATCTAAAACTAATTCCTGAATAAGGATAGAGCTCTAGCTGCTGAGTGAGTGAGTGAGTGGATATGTCAATGTAGAAAATCTATTAATTCTTGATTGTATAACTATGGAATTTTCTGGGATGCTTTTCAAAACGTGGAAACAATGATGTCGTGAAATTGGCGGGAAAGGTTGAAGACAAAATTAAGATATCGGGGAGAATTCTGGGTAAAAGTTGTTCAAGCTCGGAAGTTTTAGAGTGAAGGAGGTGTTTCAAAGAACCGATCAAGATCCAAAGTTTCGTTTAATTAATTCGCAAATTGATTAGATCAATCTGTATCGTATGATAACAATACAGTTAAGCCTAAATTAAGAAATTACTCCTATAACAAGAACCCTCAAAAACTTTTAGAAACTGTATCAGTTCTCCCATTTCAACACTGCGGCGTGCACCACAATCTCAATCATAAACCATGCACCAATCATATCTCTAAGTTCAGTTCAATAGATGATGTCCAATAGCGTCACCATATCTATAAATACTGTTGATTAGCTCTCGTAGACTACAGTTATAACGCAGTCAATGCCTTTATCAGCATAGACCCATTAATTCCACAACAAAACTTCCCCGAGTCCCCTAGCTAGCTTATATGCCAACTAAACTCGGAGCAAATTATTCAAATGAAATAATGAAGTATTAGCTGTAATAATTTAGAAATGGGACCCAATTGAGTATACGTAAAGGTAGTATATATATCTAGGCATTTCTCAAGAGGGTACAGTTCCAAATTATTTCAAGATTGGCTCGTGCATGGCAAAGATATATATAGATTCCTCCGGAGTGACAGAGGAACGTAGTGCTCAGGCAGCTCTCGGTGTATAGCGGAGAGCTTGTAAAGTGCAGGATGGGGGCTACCCTGTTCGGCACGAGATTACGGGAATGGAAAAGAGCGGGATTGTCGTCGGGCCGAGAATTTCGCGCGTGCCAGGGAAGCATAACTTGATATGATAAAATAGTCGACGTGAGATTTGAAACCCCAGGAAAGATTACCTACCGCTAAAACCCCTTAAGGACTCCCGTCCCGTATAATATATCTCTAATTACTCAAAATTGTGAAAGTGAAACCAGAAAATGTTTAACGCTAAAAGAATTAAAAGATATCGTACAATGTTTTGTGCCAAGACTGCTAGCTTGAGACCATCAATTACACGGATTGTAATGATGTTTTTATTTTACATTTTAAGTGAAGGTGAAACACTCCAGCAAATAAAAATAGATTTCTTCTGGTGCTTTCAGTTGGAGTTTAAAATATTGAGTTTCGAAGGTTTGTAAAGAAAGCCCAGCGTTCTTTCTTTAAACGCAATTTAAGAGTTACAGCGAGAGGTGCATGCCGGGGTCAAAACGATTAAAAACCCACAAATAGGGTTGATTTTTTTCTTTCAAATAGGAGTATAACAAAGCTATACATATATATTTACGAGACAAGCTGTTTCGAAGAAATCGTCGTTGAAGAGCTACCTAAGCCTCGGTCGGTCGGTCGGGTGTGTGTGTGTGTTTTTTACGTAAAAACTGTCCGCTTTTCATTACTTAGCGGGTGTAATTACTCAGGAAAACGTAAGGCTCATTACCCATTCATCATTAGTCAGGGCTAGTTCGGCGGTCTTATTAATGACCGCACCATTCGCGGCAGTACTGCGCCCTAAGCCTTGCCACCCTGAAAAGAGGGGAGAAACGTACGGACGTAAAAGGGGCTTTGTATACGGATATATACCGACGTTACTCGCGCCAACCTCGCGGTCCAAATCACTTACACCACCGTATAAACCTCTCTTTTCCCCTCCCCTCCAACGCACCCTTTATTACGGCTCTTACAAGTGGTTCAAAATTATGGTTTCACGGTCACTGAAGAATAACGGATAAAAGCTAGACCCTAAACTGCGAAATTCAATGGTGTATGCCAGCCATGGCGGCCAAGTCCCGAATTCTTTATCAGACTAACCTGTTGGTTGGTAATCGTATCTTTTCATTTCAAAGCTGAATCTTTAGTGTACCCTAGTTTAGTTGCTAAGCCTAAATACATTTATAACTCTTTTTAAATTCTTATATTTAATTCATCAAAAGACGAAATTGATGATTTCCTTTGGGAGGTCATATTAAAATGATTTCTTTATAAAAGCGCGGGAAAATCACGAGTCTCGAGAGAAAATTTGCATTAAGATAGAATGGGGAGAATGGGTTTAGTTTTGCCTTAATGGTGTGGCGCTTTAAGTTATAAGGGGGATCGTTTCCGTGACTTATTCGACCTTAAACTCGAAGGTTCTTGGCTAATTTCTCGGAATTATTCAGTTTTGCTTATAAGATTAGGAGGGAACTTTCTAAGCCTCGGTCTATTGTTGGATGAGCTCTTTATTTACGGTTTTGTCGTTATATAATGAATGCTGGTGTGAAAGGTCTCGCTCGCTTAAAGCAGCTGCCTTTGCTATCTCATTTTCATACACTTTGACGGTCCAAAGTAAAGAGTAACGCCCCCTTTGGGTCCCCTTATGCCACTAAAAGGGGTTTACGGACGCGCGAGCCACGACCGTTTTGACAAAGTTTCTATAAACGCCAAGAAAACGCGCGCGCGCGCGTTTAGAAACTGCCGCGTCATTCCAAAGTCCAACGGAGCGCCATTTAACCTTAAGCCTTGCCATTTTGATTTTTGGAATTTTGGTTTATATTCGACTAACTCCCGATACTGTTAATGGGGCAAAAACAAACCACTACTGGCGCAGTTGTAAAGCGTGCCGGTACACGTGTAATACATATAATCGTTTTTAAGCCTACGCTTTAAAAATTAGACTATACCTAGAATATTAATTAATTTACCTCATTTTGGTATGAAAGGAAGAAATTAAAACGAACCTACCATTTTTCATGTCGTTCAGACGTTTTCACTTAATCCCACGGTACGATCCTACTAGATGTTGAAAGGTTAGTCTGGAATATTATCATGTCACTTATTTAAAAAAATTACTTACCATTTAGCGCAAATTTATTTGCAATTTAGTAATTGTCAAATTAAATCTAATCCATTTTAAAAATCTGTAACTTAAATAATATTCACGCGACTTATCAGTTCGACTTCTCCTGCGTAAAATCGTCTGCTATTTTTAGTTTACACGCATGGAGGATTCATACCATTTGCACCAGGAGGCCAGGCAACCTAGAGTGTAAAATAGCAGACGATTTTACGCTCTAAAACGCCTGGTATCCTTGTGTTAATAGTAGGATTCCTCCATGCCTGTAAACCATGTATTGAAAAACCGATGGTGAAAAAAACTAATAATTTTTGGTCTATTTCTTGCCTACTGCAGGCAGGGTTGGCACGCTGGTATCCAGTCCGGTTTTATCCACCTGGATTAAACCGGTTTAAACCACGATGAAAAATCCAGTGGATTTTTCAAAAAATATAATAATAGAGTACAGCGCAGTCACCATAAAGTGAGATGGAAGAAAAAGTTTGACCCACATGTCTTTACCTCTTTATTTCATCGAAATGGTCGATTCCCATACATTGTGGGTTAGTTTGACGCGCCCTCCTCCCACTGCCCCACCCGAAACTCGTGAGACTGAGTTGAATTTTTCGCAACGCTAAATTGTTGGGTCGGACCGCGCATTTAGAAAAATCTTTATCAGACCCTGCCCTATTGAAGATCACAAAAAAGCCTACCCGGGCCCGACCCTGCCCTATTGAAGATCACAAAAAGCCTACCCGGGCCCGACCCTGCCCTATTGAAGATCACAAAAAAGCCTACCCGGGCCCAACCCTGCCCTATTGAAGATAATAAAAATGTCTACCCGGGCCCAACCCTGCCCTATTGAAGATAATAAAAATGTCTACCCAGGTAGACGATATGATAACCCTACCCGACCCGACCAGCAAAACATTTTAAGTTATTTTCTCACCCAACGCGATATGGTGATAATGGGTCGGGTTGGATTGAAAAATCCCGATTAAATCAGGGGCCCTACTCATCTCTAAGGGAAATGTCTATAGTTTTATGAACTTTTATGTACAATAAAAATGATTCTCAATTAGACGGCCTAGCAGAAGTCAACTAGCGCACTAAATGTAAAAAAGAAGTGCAAAATTAAGCACTAGAGAGTAGTTTAAAAAAAGCCAGATAAATCCAATAAAATCCGGTTTAAACCAGCAAAAAACCATACCAGTGGCTTTTTCAAGAAAAATCCGGATTTTTGCCAACCCTGACTGCAGGACATTTTGTGGCAGACCAAAAACTGAATTAAAAAATGCATATACAAATAAAACCCTACCTTTAAAAACCGGATAGGCTATTTGACCCTTGCTCGACATCCCCATCTATGACCCCATCCAGGAGCAAAAAAAATTTATCCTAAATATACGACAATATCATAATTTGAAAAACATGCAAGCGTGACGTATACGAAATCTCTGAAATGATAGATGCTAAGCCTTTGCTCGATAAATTGATATCAATTTCCTTACCCTATCAATTAAAGTCGCTCTTGGGGGGAGAGAGGGGGGAGTAAAGATTCCAATTAATAAAGACCATTTAAAAGTATTTAACGGTCGCCGGCGGTCTCGTTCATATTACAGAAGCGGGTGGGGGAGGGGGGGTTAAAGCTAGTCCGCTTTAATTGTGAGCTTCTATGATACGGCACAGTATAAATGGCGGGGCTTGTAAATTTTAAGTGATAAGTACGGGTTCCGATAATCAACGTCAGACCTCGTGTTCCTTTTGATTGATGAGCTCAAGTCAATTTTTTTCTTTTTTTTTTCTCTTTTTAACAGCGCTTCCTCCGAAATCTGCTCAGGACAGGCTCTCCGCGCTGCTCGAAGGAACCAAACACGCAAGTACGTTTTTCGTTTCATATCACTTTATACACACCAACCAAATATTGAGTATTTATTGATAATTTGACACGTGGCGTACGTACTTACAATTCATCAGTTTACTTATTTAGTTACGATACTTTATTGTACATTCAATCGCTTATTTCAAAATTAGATTAGTGATTTTTCATTCAAATACATGGAAGCATAAGTTTATAAGATGCGCTCCATAAGTATGACACTTCGTAATGCTAGAGACCTTTCTAATTGCCCAAAATTATTTATAAAGAATTAAAGAATTTAATTATTTGGGTATTAACTTTCAAGAATAACAATTTTATATTTGATAGACAACAATCATCTGAAGCTCTTGATTGTTCTATAACCGAATAAGAAATATAATTCAGATGTCCATCATACATTTCGATGGATTCGATCAATCGATTCCTTTTGAGTTTGTGATATATTTCCCCCTCAAACTAAACTAAACTAAAATAAAAAAAATGTAACGAGGTTTTCGTTCCCTTCTTCGATATATATTTTTATTTTTTTATAAAATCCCATTGACAACTATGGGAAAGAAGAAAGAGAAATGTTTGAGGAGGAATCCGTATAAATCTTACCAAACTCACCAGGGAAGACGTACATCTTCTATTTAAAATAGAAAAATATATATATCAAAGAAAAGAAAAAACTATATACAGATAGAAAAATGAGGAAGTGAAGAAATTTAGAAATAAAAGTTTTTGGCATTGACGGCTTTGGTTAGACAGAGCAACTCGCAAAAAGACAGACCCTGCCCGGAGAGACGCGCGGGAAGATGGGGGCATGGATTGTTAATACTATAAGGGACTAGAATTGGTGTTGCTTGTTGTTGTGTTCTTCGGAGTACTTAACAATCGTGGACAGAGGGTTTAGTCACTCTCTCTATCTTAGTGTTATCGTTGAAAATGATTACACGTATCTAATAATCGGTGTACGGAGACGCTGAGAGTGAATGATTAGCCTTTCGTCATGGACTTCCGGTTTCTTCTTTCCATCAAGACTTGCTTAGGTTAATGGTAGGCAAGTTCTAACTCACTGCATGACGTCCACCATTTCCGGTCTCTGTTTATTCAATCCAATCCATGGTGATATATCTTCAACTTCTTGAGACAAGCTTTCATTTTATTCGTTTAATTCTTTAACCACCGATTCACGCATCTTACAAATCGTTTTAGGGATGATGGGGAAACTGGGTTCTTTGTCTAGGCCCTGTTAAACCAAAGGGTCATTGTTTTTCGACTCAAATCCAACGCGTGGCCAACAGAGGATCGTTCAGCAGCTCACGGAAGCAACCCTCCTCGTTCCAGGGCGTAAACAAACCCTAGTATAAGGATCTCTGAAAAATATATATCTTTGGCGGCGCGGCGTGGCTGCATGAGGAATCTTCCTAGAGTATAGTTGTAGTTGCAGAGAAGGGGAATGCCCGTGGTGGTGGATACGTAACGGTGTAGAGAAAGATACCTTGTATGAAAAAGAGATTGGACTCGGATACGTAAATCATCGTCGCAGACTGCGCCGTGATTTATATATTCGCTCTCGCGATCCTGACAGCTCTACTTATTCACCGATTTCGTCTTCTTCAATACTTCTTCGTTCGGTGCCCAATCGATCCGTGGACCCGTGTGTGTGTGTGTGTGTGTGGTTGTTCCCCCTTTACTGATAGTCAAAGCGAGTGATAACGTTTTAGAAGTACTACACCAAGAACAACCCGCATATAGTAATGATCGAAAAATTATCCGAGAAAAATCTGTAACCATGGCATTTAATTTGTCGTCTGTTTAAGCATTTTAACGATAAGTCTTTCGTTTTCGTTTATTGACTTGTACAATAGTTCATCTCCTGTTAAATTAATCCTCGCTTCTTCGGTACAAAATGGATGTTATCACTCGCTGCACAAACTTGCAGAAATTCTAAAAAAACAAAGATGGAAGTTGGTACGCGCAAACTTGAAACTTGGTTGCGTGATGTTACCAATAGATAACATCATTTTTCAACGTCATCAGTTGTATATTGCAGCGTAGCCATAGATATATTTGGGTCTAACTGGTAACGCGATTGGCACCTTACTTTTCATTCACTCTACCGAGTGACTACACTTCCGAGATCAGATGCAGTATACCTCTCTCTCTCTCTCATTTATTCCGCTATCCAATTCTATCCATGGGGACTCCGGAGAAACTTATTCCGATTCTCCTCTTCCAGAAGATATCCTAGACTCCCTCTCAAATTCAAATTGACAATTTACATTTTCAATACGCGTTTAGAAATGGTGGAAATTTTCAAGGAACAAACTGACAATTTATGCTAAGTTTTTTTATATCTAGAAGGTCCCCCAAAAATGTTTATTGTTAAGAATTGACTTTACAAAGTTCATAGTTCACGCTAGAAATACTAGAGTATCAGTGAAGAAGTAATTTTAGCTACACAGTATAGTGTTTGAGGGGCTTGATTTATCTCCTAATGAAAAAACACAAATTTTGGGGTTAAATTGAAGAGCTTTCAACAGGTATATAAGAATCAAATTAATTCAGAATATAATTTAAGCTATTCATTTTTCAAATTAACCTCGAAGGTCTCGTGAAAAGGTGTCACATTTGATTCGTAATTTCGAGCGCGTTAAAAACTAATCCTTGATAGAAAAAATAATGGCGTTATTAGGCGTAATAAGTGGCTTCTTTTGGCACCGTTATGAAATGATTAAAACAGTCTATGAAGTTATTTTGAAATTAAGAAAATGTTTTAAGAAAAAACGATAGACGGACGTTCTAAATCCAATCCGCTAATTATACGATAGAAGTTAGGATTTTTTTTTTTTTTTGAAACACCTTTCATTAAAAAATTAGTTACCCTATTATAAAAGTGATGGCCGAGCTAGATAGATAATAATATTGAAGAATTAAGAAGATACTTCGGAAAGGATACTTACCTTTTTTTGGTAACGCGCTATATGCCAAACCTAAACCTTTGAAGAAAAATTTCAGTTTTTGTTGAAATATTCCAAGAATATTATTTTTATTTAAATGTGAAAGAAAATATTAATTTAGTCTTACTCGACTTGTTAAATTAACGTAGAAGAAGACAGACGTTCTATATATTTTATTTATTTATAAATTAATTTAAGCGTAGGGTTCCAATTAATATTCGGAAACTGTCCTACCCCTCAAGAAGAAGACCCCATAAGAAAAAAAAAACTAATCCAAAAATTTATTTTTAATTATAGAGTAGGCGCTTTGGAAGCCCCCTAATTAATACGCGAGGGAAAAAAAGAAGAAACACCAAATGTAACCCTAACCAATTTAAAAACCTGGAAGAAAATATTATTCAGCTCCCAACTTACATAAAACTTATAGAAGTTGAATTAGAAAAATATTGTAATCGAGTTTTACTTCATGGCAAGCTTTTTTTTTTTTTCATTTCTACAGAACGTCCAAGTTGTTTTTTATGGATAGCGATTAGTTGTGGCTTTAGCTATAGAACTGTATCCCACTTTTTGGTTACATTGTTGCATAAATTAGAATTAAAAAATTTCCCTTCTCCGCGACAGTAGAAAACAAGTTGGGAAAACCAAAATATTACCTCTCCGAGTCAAGAGGTCTACTACTACAAAGTTTTTTACATAGATATGGAATTATTTCTCTTTTTTGAAGTAAAAATTTACGAAATATTGAAGCAGTATTCCAAGCATAGCGAATATACAGTAAAGCAGACGACATTTTACTTCCAATAAGGATAAATCTTGGACACATAGAAATCAGTTAATGGTAAAAAAAAAACAGGAAATGAAGTCTACGCTTCAGCTGTTTACCCTATATTCTGATAGCTACATTCACAACTGGTTAGCAGTGTAAACACCATCGTCTCGTCTCACCTCAACAATATTCTTAGTTTGCCAACATGAGTGTTAACGTTAAATAATACCAAAGCTAAATTGTAGCTAGACGCACTGATAGTCAATGCGCATCATAAAGAGAATAAAACTCTGTAGCTTAGCCCTACTAATCTAATTGCCACCATCATCTTTTCTTCTATTATAAAATCTTAACCTGATTAATTAAGAGTGTATTTAACTTTCGGCTCACTCTGAACCGTTGATGTCTCTTCATTTCAGACACGAAAATCAAAACCCAAAGCTTACTTCACCTCAGGCCTCAATTATTTACTCTATATTTCACTAAGCTTATTGCAAGTAATACTAGATATGACCGCCGGAGTCTAGATCTTAGCTTTATTCATGAAATTACTAAACCAAGGATTATTCTATATACAGATGTAGTATAGCTTAAGTAATATATAAACAGCCATTTCAAATAATAATATTAAAAAAACTCTTTGGAATATCAAAGTGAAACAGAGCTTTAAAGCTACAAAAGCACTAAATGCATCATAATTACGAAAAATATTTCATCATATTCACTTTATATTAAGGATAAAGGGAATATTATGGTTCTGTAGGATTTCTTTACACATCAAAGCAAAACGAACTTCTAACGCAGCGCACTGCGGCACTAGTGTAATAACGGACGGACACACACAGACAATAACATAGACTGCTTTTTAACTCTTTCCGTATTAATTTTGAATTGAGAAACAAGATTATCTTAAATATTAAAATAAATATAATTAATATTTAATATTTTCTTCGTTAGTTATTCGCCTTATTGAACGTTACATCGCTTTAAAAAAGAACAATTAAACATTCTTGAGAGACTTGACTAATATTGGCGTTTGAAATGAGGCATACGCCGGTTGCTTCGCCTTACTAAAATAGGTAGTATATAAAGGATTCGAACCGCAGCTGTAGATAAGAACATCGCAATTGCGTGAACCTTGGAGGAAGACCCCTCCATTGGAAGGCTAGACGTTTCTCGTAACCCTAGCCGATCGCCGCGTATGTCTTAACCTTAAGGATGATGGTGGTGTTAGAAGCCAGGTGTACAGACTGGTGTCCATGTGGGACGGACAAAAACAAAGACCAGAAGATGGTGGTGTTAGAAGCCAGGTGTACAGACTGGTGTCCATGTGGGATGGACAAAAACAAAGACCAGAAGATGGTGGTGTTAGAAGCCAGGTGTACAGACTGGTGTCCATGTGGAATGGACAAAGACGAGAAGGTGGTGGTGTTTAGAAGCCAGTAAGTAGAAACTGGTGTTCATGTGGAATGGGCGAAAGACTAGAAGATGGTGGTGTTTAGAAGCTAGTAAGTTCAGACTGGTGTCCATGGGGTGGACAAATGAACAGAGTTGTTAGATAGGCAATGGAGTAATAACCTGTAAGTGGAATACAATTTCCGGGACTGTAAATGCGGTCTGGAAATTGAATACACGTTTGCTCCGATTTGCAAACTGCGAACGCGGTCACGTGGGTGTAACAACGGACAGACGGACAGACAGACGGACAGACAGACAGACAGACAGACAGACAGACAGACAGACACGTCGAAATTAGAACCTCTCCGTGACATACGTCACTCGGAGAGGTAAAAAAACGAGGTCGCTAACCTTTTTGGCTCCGTATTTATTACGACTAAATACGCCCATTTCCACGAAAAGAAATTTCCCCATGTTATATACTATACTATACTCGACTATACTCCAAAATACACTACAGAAAACCTTGATAGAAATACTTGAAAATAATTAAAAAAATAATTAATTGTTTATATCGCGGTAACACAATTTATGAAACTGATAAATACCTACCGAAACATTTTAAGTCAGCACGTGAAAGGAGAATTACCTTCCTTGATTCAATGCCCCACTAAAAAGCGAATTAAGACGGTCAGGTGTGAATTCCTTGGTGATTTCCCTAGCTATATACCAATATATTTTATAAAAATGAAAGATTGAAATTGACCATACAGAGAACCCATCAATGTGACAGGGTAATTGACGCATGATCTACAACAACAAAGTATTTAACATACCTGAGCGACAATGACACGGAGAATGAAAAGTATGGTACACGTGAATTCCCAAAAATAAGTAAAAGTTCCCAAATTGTGCTTTTAGCACTCTAGAAAATTTTCCATCAATTATTTCAGGAATTTCTTAGGTGACCTTTGACCTTTCCTTAAATCATCGGAGAAAACTAAACTGAAGTGAGGGGAACTTAATAACACTCATTTAACGTTCGCAATTGCACTGAAGATAGAATAATTTTCAAATTAAAAATCGCGAAATTACTTCTCATACCCATCGCAAAATTTTCTAAAAAAAAATTTATTTATATTAAAACTACCATAAATAACCCTCATCAAAACTTTATCAAAATAAAAAAATAAATATAATTTTTCAAAAGCTTCAGAAAAGAAAAAAAAATATCATGGTATCATTAATAATTTGTCGTCAGCTATTTAATGATATCTCATGGGCACTGAAGAAAGTTATGGCCCATGAATATTCGAATTACTTGACAGTGGGTACCATCGCTCTTAACCCCCCCCCCTTTCCCCAACCCCATCCCCCAAAAGTTAGTACCAGGGTTTAGAAGAAAAAAATCCTTAACTTAAAAATCATCTCAAGAGACCTAAATTCCTTCGCGCAAAAATATATTTTTTTTATTTAAAAATGATTCTAAAGATACCTTCGGGAAGAAGAAGCATCAGAAATGGAACTAGAATTTGAACATTTTTTAAAAAAAGGGGGGATACCGTAGGTTTCAACGGTAATTAGGCTTTAAACCCCCCAACGTAAAGGGTATACGTTTATCTGTACAATTTTTCTTTTTTTCTAAACCCCGCAAAAATTCGAACGGCGTTTAACTTCAACCCCGCGAATCCCCTAATACTTCATCGTTTAATATACAAAAATCTTTTAAAAAAATACTCAAAAAATTCCCAAATGGCAATAAGCATCGCTACGGTACGTCTGCTACTGGTGTTTTTTTTTAGTAGATGATGTACATACGAAAGGTTATGGTATATTTTTTGAAGCTGATTATAGTTTTAGTCAGTAGTCTAGTTGCGATCATTTATTTGCGATTGTCCCTTGAGATGAGAGAGTGTGCGCAAAGGGTAGGGCTAGGGAAAAAAAGAGAGTCAAAACTGGTGATGGGAATAAAAAGTGGTAGAATATGGGAGTATTGGAAACTTGAGACTTTACCCTTTTGTTTTGGAGTGGATTCTTTGGGTAAAGAGGAATGGGATGCGTGGAAGATGCTGGAGATAGGATGAGATGCTTGAATGATGCTGAGGATGGGATGGGATGCTTGGAAGATGCTGGGGATAGGATGGGATGCTTGGAAGATGCTGGGGATAGGATGGGATGCTTGGAAGATGCTGGGGATGAAAATGAAGCTCAAGATCCCGAAATGAGAATTCCAAATTATTTAAACCATTTCGAATTTAAATTTAAAACATAACTAATAACATTTCTAATTAGTATTAGCAAATATCGCGTTTAATCTACTGAAATTTTGGTTTGGGGGGGGGGGAGAAGACAAATGGCTTAGAACTTAGTGTGGGAAGTTAGGGACGCAATAACTTAATTATATTTCAATACTAATTACTTCAATGAACACCTGATCAATCTCGAAAAAAAGGGGCAAGCAAGGTATACTCCAACCAGTGTTGAATAAGAAATATTGCGGGAAAAGTTTCTGTCGGAAAGGGAATTGGAACCCCTCGACTCAGTGATTAGCGACACTCTTGAATTTCTTTCAGGTTTAATGTAACTTCCCTATAGCCAAGGCTTAACTTTAGTCTAATGGGTACTTTGCAACCAGATTCAGAATGAAGGAAAATTTGCACGGTTGAAAGAAAAAAACAGCTATATATGCAGTCCGTCGCTAGCTGCATCTCATTTTTTAACTGACGGCAATTTTTAACTTCGGGGTCCCTTTAGCCTCTCTTTGAATCCAATGGGTGTAATTTTCTTGAGGTGTCGAGTTCGAAGGGAAAATTCTCTCTTTCTTTTTCAGCACTCGAAATGGCGTTAACTATCCGTAGATTTTTATAGTTAGAATCTCCCCGATTTATACCGTCATTTACTGGCGGTGTTTCAAGGGTTATTAGACTATTGGACAATATGGTTAGGAATAGATAAGATTTTATGACCGAAACCCTTCCAAAAAGATTTTTATTTTATTCAACGGGGAATCTGTTCCGGAATAAAGTTAGTTAAATTTCTTGTTCGTTGAAATTACCATTTATCGAGTAAACGATTTGTTTAAATGAACTTCAGATATCAGATATGAACAATTCAGCTCGTAACTCTTCATAGAAACTGGCGTAATGCGATAACTAAAATGTTGAATAGATTTCTAAGATTCCTATAGTGAATCTCCAAACAATATTTAATGAAAGACTCGCTTGCATCTTACAGTTATAGTATTTCAAAAGATGTTTTGAAGCTGCCAAAACCAAGATCGGGCAAAAAGGGATGCTCGTAAAGTCGATAAGTAATGGTTTCTAGTGAGCTAACGTTGATGGCTTTTCAGTCTATAGGTAAAAGTAAGCCCGCAATTACGGGTCTTTGAGGTTAATGACGATGGAGTCGTAATTAAGACTGTAGTATACTATACTCAAGATAGAGAAAACTCTAACCGAGGCTTAGATAGACAGTGTGAAAGTGAAGGCGAGATACTCTTATTTTTTTTCTTTGATGATCTTTGAAAACGTTTCCGAAACTTTTGAGAGTTGGTTGGTGAGAAGGCTTTTTACCCCCAACTCCCCCCTCCCGGGAGGAATCTCCAAAACTAGGCTTTAATCTATATCTATATAAATCAAAGTCCTGACTGACTGACTGACAGACTGACAGATAATCAACGCCCAGCCCAAACCGCTTGCCCTAGAAGGCTGAAAATTTGCAGGAACGTTACTCATAAGTAGTAGGCGCGTACTAAGAAAGATTTTTCCAATCCGCCGCCATCTTAAAAAATGGCGCCCAGAAATGTAAAAAATCTTCTCTATGCAATTAAGTACGCGCGTTTCAACCGATTTCACAAATATTTAGTACACTGGTTTGCTTTAACCTTAAGACGGGCTGAATGGTCTTTCGGGTTCGATTTTTCGCCATCTTTTAAAATGGCGCCCAGAAATGTAAAAAATATTCTCTATGCAATAAAGTCCGCGCGTTCCAACCGATTTCACAAATATTTAGTACAATGGTTTCCTTTAACCTATAGACGGGCTGGATGGTATTTTGGGTTCGATTTGTTGCCATCTTTTTAAATGGCGGCCAAAAACTTAAAAACCCTTAATGTCCGCCTGAAAAGTAATAAAAAATATCCCGACGGGCTGACGGACTGTGCCGAGTGCCTTCGCTTCTAGGGTGCCACAAAAATATTAGTCATCAGTAAAATCTACACATTCTTTATATCATTTTAGATGGAAGTTCTTATTACACGCGAGCGACGCCGCGGGTAACGGCTAGTGTCAAATAAAACGTTTCATCATCGCTGTAAACATCGCGGGAGTTGAGCGCACACTGGCTGGCCTACAATTATTTTGACCGAGGCTTAGCTCGGATATAATGGTTTGATACCGATAGAATGATAGGATTTAGGATTTGGTAGACAAAGACCCAAGGATGTACACCGAAAGAAAAAGGGAAGAATGTGTCCAACGAACGATTCGGCGATCCATCTTTTTCTAACGCGATGGCAAACGACTGTTAGCGACAGATTAATTGCGATTAGAAAACGATACATTGAACCGTATACCGAGAAGAACACGCTGCTCGCAAAAAGAAACGTAAAGTAAAAAGGGGGAGAAACAAAAAAATAAGCAAATCGTCGTTATTCGTGCGTGAAACTTGTCCCGTCTTTCTGTACCCAAAAAATGACAGTTAGGTTTAAGGAAAGTTTAGCATACGTACATATCCGATTACGCCAAGGCCTATGCCCTATCATTTGACTTCGTCGTCTGCCTTTGACACGAGGAAAACTTTGAACGAAACTAATTAAACAATTTAAAAACTATTTAGAAACAATTTCCTGGATGAATTATAGCCTTTACTTACGTACCAATTTGTTTTCTTGACATTTTTTAGAACCGGGAGAAAATGGTATGCCAAGGAGACTTCGTACCGCCTACACAAACACGCAGTTGTTGGAATTGGAGAAAGAATTTCACTTCAACAAGTACTTGTGCAGGCCTCGTCGTATCGAGATCGCCGCCTCCCTGGACTTGACGGAGAGGCAAGTGAAAGTGTGGTTCCAAAATCGGAGGATGAAGCACAAGAGACAGTCTTTGATGACTAAGAACGGCGATGAAAAGGGTAGCGGACAGTCGGAGAATGGTAAAGATTCCATGTCGGACAAAGGTCCGTCCAACCTGTCGTCGATCGGGAGTCCCTGTTCCGATCAGACTTCTACCAGCCAGGATGGATCGACGCCTTTGACGCCCATGGGCGGTGACGGATCCAAATCGGATCTATGTTGCGGCAGGACGGTTTCCCCGGCAAAATCAGATTCGATTCTCATGTCCGAGGGCGAGAATTCTATGAGACATCTTCATTCGCCATCGACGCACGTACCTAGCTCAACCGCCACTCCGACGACGTGTTCCGGCAACTCCATTTCGTCGCCGACGACGGGGGATCGGACGATGGACCTCAGTTCCGTTTCGGAAGGTTTGCTCTCATCTTCGTTAAGCGGAGTCGAAAGAACTTTGAATCCTCTTAGCGGCGGTAAAACAACCATCCTAACGGCGGGCGGGGTTAGCGAGGCCTTGAGCGGTCGTCTAAACGGATCACCATCTAGCAGAAATAGTCTTTCTTCTGTCGGTTCTCCAAGCACGACAAAATCGTTGTCGTGTATCATCGA